>NC_057806.1:245987959-246092930 GCF_018294505.1 Triticum aestivum
TGGCCTGTTAGGCCGCCTTTTGGAGCTCGACCAGTTGCTTCAGCTGGTCGCTCACAGGCACGGGGTGTCCGGCCTCAGCATACTAAGACCAGAACACCTTCTCTGTCGAGCTGCCCTCCTCGGCTCGATAGAATGCGGCAGCATCGGACACGCTCCGGGGAAGATCTGCGAATGCTCCTGGAGAGCTCCGGATTCGGGTAAGTAACAAGTAACTCACGTTTATGTGTTTGCTTTGCATAAAGAATGCCTTACCCGCCGCTATCTTTTTCACCTCATCCAACTCCTGGAGGGTCTTCTGGGATTCGGCCTTGGCAGACTTGGCATTTTCAATAGCCACCGCGAGCTCGGACACTCGTGTCCTTGAGTCAAGCTCCAAACTCTCATGTTTTTCCATGAGAGCCTAGAGCTCTTGCCGCACCTTACCAACCTCGGCCTCATCCTTCTCCCGCTCGGTGCGCTCCGTGGCCGCCCTCTTCTCGGCCTCGAGCAGCGCTTGCTTAAGGGCCGCCACCTCAGACGTGGCCCCTACAATAGCCACGATAATCGTGTCATTGTTTGCAATTGCACTTTTTTATACATATATTTAAACAAGGTATTTCTTACCTTCCTCGTCCTCGAGCTGCTTCTTGACACACCCGAGCTCTTGCTCGGACTGCTCGAGGTTCTGCTTTAGCGTGTCCATCTCCGCAGTTAGTGCGGCGGACGCCAGAGAGAAGCCTGCATACGCATATTGACTCCTTTTTGTTAGACTCCTGCGAATTTTATTTGATCCTCTATTCGGCTTTTCTTCCTGAATGCCAAACAGAGCATCAGGGGCTACTGTCTATGCGGTAATAGTATTTACACATTCTTTACTCACCTTAAAGCCTATTAAAAGGCTAGTACAAGCTTCAGTCAGTCCGTTCTTGGAGGACTGAACCTTCTGGACCACCGCACTCATAATGGTGCGGTGCTCCTCGTCGATGGAGGCGCCCTTGAGCGCCTCCAACAGATTGTTCGGCGCCTCCGGTTGGACGGGGGTCACCGGCACGGAGGGCTTGCTCCTCTTGGAAGGAGGTCGCCCGCCGGACTCTGGAACCTTTGAAGTTTCCGGAGCGGTGTCCGGCCTAGAGCCGGACTTTGAGCCCTGGGGGGTTTATCCCCTTTACTCCTGGAGTCCGGGAGGTCGCCTTGCGGCGCCTCCAGGACACCTCCTCCTGGCTGGGAACCTGTTGGGACAACACTTCGGCGTCGTCCGTAGGGCGGGGGGAGGAAGCCGTCGGAAGCGAATTCACATCCGACGAGTCCAGTTAACCGCTCGGCGACGCGTCGAGCCGGTCTTTGGGTGGGTTGCATAATCATATTCGACATAAGGGAAAGCTGTGCAATAAGGGAATACTATGAATTACTCTGGTTTCCGGATACTTACGATTTCGCCAGGGGCTTGGCCCTGGGTGGCCACTCCTCTTGGCCGTTGTCGGCGTTGGTGGAGTAGTCCGGAGGAAGGGTTCTCCCCTTCTTGGACCCTTCGGCCTCCCCAGTTGGGGCGGCCTTCCTTTTCTTCCCTTCCCCCGCTGGAGGGGGAGAGGTCTCTTCTTCCTCCTCCTCTTCTTCGTGGGAGGAGTGCATTTTGGAGCCATCGGATGATGAATCCGACACCTCCGGGCACCGGGCACTCTTTTGAGTCCCCTTGGCCTTCTTCTCCGGCACCACATAGGGTGCCGGAACCAGCAGCTTCGCCAAGTGAGCGTCCGCTGGGCCTTCGGGCAAAGGAGCCGGACAGTTGATCTGTCCGGACGTCTCCTGCCAATCCTGTCAAAGGTAAGGGAGCTTAGATCCCGCATGGAGTCAAACTATGAAAAACTAATACCCTATAAAAGGTAAAAACAGCTTACCGCACGAGCGTGACGCTGCGTGCTGAATCCGCGATCCTTGGTAGCGGATGCGGGGGCCTCGGCGCCCTTGAAAAGCACCTTCCAGGCATCTTCGTACATCGTGTCGAAGAGCCTGCTCAAAGTTCGGTGTCGCGCCGTGTTGAACTCCCACAGGTTGAAAGCCCGTTGTTGACAGGGGAGGGTCCGGCGGATGAGCATAACCTGGACTATGTTGACAAGCTTGAGCTGCTTGTCCACCAGGGTTTGGATGCATGTTTGGAGTCCGGTCAGCTCTCCTTTTTTACCCCACGACAGGCCCGTCTCTTTCCAGGACGTGAGCCGCGTTGGGGGTCCAGACCGGAACTCGGGGGCTGCGACCCACTTAGGGTCGCGCGGCTCGGTGATGTAAAACCACCCCGATTGCCACCCCTTCAGGGTCTCCACAAAGGAGCCCTCGAGCCATAAGACGTTGGGCATCTTGCCCACCATGGCGCCTCCGCACTCCGCCTGGTTGCCGCGCACCACCTTCAGCTTGACATTGAAAGTCTTGAGCCACAGGCCAAAATGGGGGCGGATGCGGAGGAAGGCCTCGCACACGACGATAAACGCCGAGATGTTGAGGACAAAGTTCGGGGCCAGATCGTGGAAATCCAGGCCATAGTAGAACATGAGCCCCCGGACAAATGGGTGGAGAGGTAAGCCCAGTCCGCGGAGGAAATGGGGGAGGAACACCACCCTCTCATGGGGCCTAGGGGTGGGGATGAGCTGCCCCTCTTCGGGAAGCCGGTGCGCGATGTTGTTAGACAAGTATCTGGCCTTCCTTAGTATTTTGATGTGTCCCTCCGTAACGGAGGAGACCATCCACTTGCCTCCCGCTCCGGACATGGCTGGAGAAGGTTGAGGTGGGGAGTGCGGACTTGGGCACTGGAGCTCGAGTGCGCGAAAATGGATAGGCAAAGGAGGAAGAAGGCGTAGGTGAAAAGGTGGATCCTTATCCCCTTATATGGGTGGACACGACTATGCGTCCCCACCGGCCTGGTAATACTCGCTTATCTCCCAAGCGCCGTAATCAATGGCGCGGTTGGGTTACCCACGCCCGTATTGATGAGAATCCCGAAATAAGGGGACACAATCTCTGCTTTAACAAGAGGTGCCAAGGAAACCGCCTCGCATAACACGCTGAGGTGGGACAATTAAATGATTCGAATAAAGGCTTGGCCGTGGTATGATGTCGCACTATGGAATACGTCAGCAGATTAGATTTGTGTAAATATTATTCTCTCTATGGCAATATGTGGAAACTTATTTTGCAGAGCCGGACACTATCTTTGTGTTCAAAATCTTCTATGAAGTACTTGGAGGAGGAACCCCCCTTGCAATGCCGAAGACAATCTGCGCGCCAGACTCGTCGTCATTGAAGCCTGGTTCAGGGGCTACTGAGGGAGTCCTAGATTAGGGGGTGTCCGGATGGCCGGACTATACCTTCAGCCGGACTCCTGGACTATGAAGATACAAGATTGAAGACTTCGTCCCGTGTCCGGGAGGGACTTTCCTTGGCGTGGAAGGCAAGCTTGGCGATACGGATATGAGGATCTCCTACCATTGTAATTGACTCTATGTAACCCTAACCCTATCCGATGTCTATATAAACCGGAGGGTTTTAGTCCGTAGAGAAGAGGACATTCATACAACAATCATACCATAGGCTAGCTTCTAGGGTTTAGCCTCTCCGATCTCGTGGTAGATCTACTCTTGTAATACCCATATCATCAATATTAATCAAGCAGGACGTAGGGTTTTACCTCCATCAAGAGGGCCCGAACCTGGGTAAAACTTCGTGTCCCTTGCCTCCTGTTACCATCCGGCCTAGACGCACAGTTCGGGACCCCCTTCCTGAGATCCGCCGGTTTTGACACCGACAGGGAATAAAATATGTGAAGTTGTAAAGGATAGGGTATTGTCTTCATAAGTTGCAAGGGCTCCCCCTGAAGGTGTGCATATAAGTAATTTTCTTTTGGAATGCAAATGCACATGGCAGGTTGTACTTGTGGAGATCCTCTTCAACCTATGACGACAATTCTTCATGCATGATATGATGTAACGAAGATAATGACATGCATAATGGAAAATGGACGTCTGCAAAATGATCTAAGTGCGGAATTTATCATCGCACATGCAGAATTTATCATCACATCACAGAATAGCAAATGAGTAGCAGACGACCATCGAGTTTAAGTGTTACAACTCAAAGAACCAAATGTATCGAAAACGAGAGTTGTAAGCACTTGGCAAAAGTAGCAAAAAGTAAAGCAACCACCCATATTGACCCGCTTAAAGACTATCAACTCATATGCTTCTCCCCCTTTTGTCAGTGAGGACCAAAAAGGTTTGAAGACATAGAGTGCCTACTCATTCCCATGAGGTGCAGGCGAGGCAGCAGGGTCATCATTGAGATCCGGTGGTGCAGAAGAACTTGGTGCAGTGTCGACATGCGCTGAAGTTGGAGGAGGTGAAGTTGCATCATCTTGGTCATCGATGACTCTGGCATTGACGGTCGCAGCTGAGGACGAGTAGTCAGAGTCTTCAAGTGAGGGAGTCTGACGCAAGTGAGCATTTCTGGGAGGAGTTGAGTCAAACTTGAACCATTCGGTGAAGCCATCATCTTGCAGATCAACTTCGGCACTAAGTAGGGTCAAACTCTTCCACGACCTCTGACAGGTTTCATGAGTGACAAAGGCATTCTTGGTGGCAAGATTGCGAATGCGGGTGACATCCACCAAGAGGCTTTGCATCTGACGCTTAAGCCAGTCATGATGTTTATCCTGTTTCTGATGCAGTGCGACGATAAGCTCTCGGTCATTTAGGACACGAGATCGTCTTCGAGGCCTTTGTGCAATGGTGCTGCCAGTGGCGTCAGTTTGAGCATGAGGGGCACGTGTGTTTCCAGCAAGGGGATAAACACGAGAAACTGCTGGAACTCCTTCAATGGGCAGGGTGAAGCTTTGGTGATCAACATTGTGAAGATAAATGGGATCCATAGCAGGCTCTGGGTAAATAGCTTCAACTGACAGATCAACCTCGGGTAAGAATATAAGATGGTTGCGCGCAGACGGCTGATAGTTGAAGGCTGAGTGATGCTTGATCAGACGCATGACCCATGGAGCATAGAATTTCAACCCAAAGATGTCAGAGCCAGATGCAGCCAACTGCCCAATGAAGAAGTCTTGAGCATTGAAGCTAATGCCATTGAAAATATAGAAAACCAAAGTCTTCATTGCTCCTTCAAGCCTCGCTGCAGATGAGTGTCCTCTGATAGGCCATAGAGTCTTCCTGATGATATGGTAAATGGTGTGAGGCAGGTACTCTAAGTCTTCAACAAAGAACTCAGATGGGTATTCAGCGTCGTGAGGCAGGGGCTTCATCATGCTCAGCATTTGACTCATGTTGGGTTCTGGCTTCTGAAAGATGCTTTCCAAGTCATTTTGGTGTTGTTGACAACCTGGTTCATAGTATTCACCAGGAGTGGGCAAACCTGTGAGCTCAATGATATCAAGAGCTTTAGCTTCATGATGGGCATTGCCTGTCAGCCACTCAAGGACCCAAGTCTTTGGATCCCTGCTGTAGCCTCGAATGTGGAGAGTTGCATAGAACTGTAGCAGAAGCTCTTCATTCCAGTGCTCCTTATCTGTGACAAACTACAACGGTCCAGCATCTCTGAAGCAATCTAACACTTCTGTCGGCGTTCTAGGAACAGGGGTCCCCAGACTTGCCTGCCTGCGGCCTGCGGCGTGGCTCGAGGAGGGGCCCAGCACGGCCCATCTTCATCAACACAGACCCAAGACCCTCGCGAGGGGCCAAGCCTCACGGGGCGGACGACACGGAGCTTCCTCAGGCACGGCCTCATCAGGCTGGCTCACGAGGAGGCGGAGAGATCAAGGCGGGGTACCTCACGAGGTGCCCGTGACACAAGCCATGACGACCAAGGGCGCCAAGCGGGCGCCAGCCCGCGCAGTGTCCTCCTTTCCTCTTTGGTGCAAAGGGATCAAGCGCAGGCGAGAGCACCAAGTAAAGGCACCCGTTTCGGTGCAACGAGACCAAGACCAGTCCAACGGCAGGGAGGAATTCATTGTGGAGCCCAAGCCAACGTCACCACCAGAGCCTTTGGCAGGCGAGGACCAGCTTTAGTCAGGATAAGTGTACCAGATGTTCCCCTTCAAAATGGCCAATTGTTGGCGCCCTTCCCGCTCAATATTTGGGAAGAGGCCCAGGGCCTTTGCCTATAAATAGGACTAGCCACCCCCAGGGTAGGGGGGCAATCAAGAAGGGAGAATCTAGAATCCAAGAGAGAAACTAGCTAGGATCGGATCGAGTAGCATCACACAAAGAGAGAGAGAGAGAGAGAAGGGCGACTGAACTCCTCCTAGCAGTTCATCCCCCCAGCCAAGAACAGACCCTCACGAGGCTGTCCTTCCTTGTATTGCTAATCATCATTAGCCCAAGAGGCAATCCACCACACCACACACTGGAGTAGGGTATTACACCACAACGGTGGCCCGAACCAGTATAAACCCTGTGTCTCTTGTGCTGTTCTTTCCATAGCTTAGATCTTAGCGAGGCGGAGGGGTGCAGGTAGGTAGAAGGCGAAATCTCCACGCGCACCCCAGTGTTTGAACCTCAAGGGTCTGCCGGAACCCGAAATCTGACATTTGGCGCGCCAGGTAGGGGTGCGCCGGAATTCGTCTTCCACCACCCCATTCTCCTCTAACCATCGCGTCCATGTCTGACGCTCGTCGGGCCCGCGCCGAGCGCCGGACTGCTCTCGCTTCCCGCGTCGCCCAGACTGCTCCTGTCGGCGGGCGTCCTCGCCGTTCCCCGTCACCTGCCATCAACGCTGCCACCGGCCCGGCGGGGAACAAGCAGCAAGCGTCGTCTCAGCATCCGTCCGTGCGGCTAGACGGCCGCACCGCTACTCCCTCGCTCACCCCAGCTGGTTCTTTGTCCCGCGCGCTCCGTGCACCCATGGAGGCTCGAGCTGCGCTCATCGCGGCAAACGAGCTCCTGCGCTACCGTCCCGTCGACGACGTCTACGAAGAATGGCTCGACCGCGTCGCCGAGCTCGTCCGCGCCGCAGGGGGCTCTCCTACGCCGTCCATTCCGCTGCACCGCACCCCGCCCCGCGCGGGCGACGAAGTTCCGGGGGCGCCCTAGCCGCCTCCTCCTCAAGAAGGCGCCATGGCTCCAAGCTGCGTGGCCCCTGGGCGGAACCCGCTCCGTCAGGTGCCAGCGCGGCAAGAGCAGAGCTGCCAAGAAGTCCCTCGCCCGCAAGAAGCTGCCCGGTCGCTCCCTGCTCCAGCACGTTGCGACCATGCTCCTGCTCCCGCACGTCAAGACTCCGCGCTGCTCCCAGCTGCAGCGCGTGGGGACATGCAAGACCAAGCTCTCCGTCACCCAAGGCCTCCCGTGGTCACAGCAGGCTGCCGTGCCTTCACCATCGAGCTACGCAGCGTCGCATGGCCCGACAAGTTCAAGGCAGACCTGCCTCCTCGTTACGACGGCACGGCCGATCCTGCAGAGTTCCTCTAGCTCTATGAGCTGGGCATCGAAGCTGCCAACGGAGACGAGAAGGTCATGGCGAACTGGTTTCCCATGGCGCTCAAGGACGGGGCCCGCACCTGGCTCCTGAACCTGGCTCCAGCCACGATCTCCTCCTGGGACGAGATGCACACCCGCTTCATCGCCAACTTCCAAGGTACTCGCGACCGGCCACCCGCCATGAGCGACATGCGCCACATCAAGCAACAACCCGGAGAGACCCTGCAGAAGTACATCCAGCGCTTCAACAACGCACGCCTCAAGATTCCCAAGGTGACCGAGGAGGCCATCATCTCAGCCTTCTCCGACAGCGTGCGCGATGTCAAGATGAAGGAGGAGCTGGCGATGCATGAAGACATGTGCACTTCCTTGGAGTTGTTCAACTTGGCAACCAAGTGCGCCAGTGCTGAGGAAGGGCGTCTCTCCCTCCTCGAGCTGCCTGCCACAGACCCAGAAGAGAAGAAGCCCAAGGCCAAGGATGTGAAGCGCAAGGGGGCTGCCGTGCTCGCGGCAGAACCAGACACCAAGCGGGGAAGAGATCAGCCTGAATCTTCCAAGGGCAGTCGGTACTGTGTGTACCACGACCTCCACACCCACAACACCAACAAATGTCAAGAGCTCCGAGCCATGCAAGAAGGAAGGGTCGGCCGTTGCCCTGACCACAGTGACCGGGGCTACGGTCAAGGAGGAGGAAGGAACGCAGGACACTGGGAAGACCGCTGCCTGCGCCAAGGGTGGGCCGATCGACCTCGCGAGGATCGCTGGCAAGACCCGCCTCGCGAGGGAGACTGGAGGGATGAGCCTCGCGAGGATCGCCCGCAAGGCAACGCAGGCTTCCCTCCGCTGCCGCCGCAGCCAAGGAGAAATGAGGACCGCCATCAGGACGAGGGGGCTGGGGGCTTCCAGGAGCCGCGCGCGATCGCCTACATCCTGGGCGGGGCTCAATCCCCAGCCTCTTAATGCATCTTCAAGCATTTCGCCTGTGAAGTGAATGCAGTCCTCCCCAAGCTCGAAGCCACGCGCCCTCTCAGGTGGTCGGCGTGCGGCATCATGTTCAGCTCAGCAGATCAGCTCAAGTGTGCGGCCACAGCCGGAGTCCTCCCGATGCTTTGTTCCCCAATCATCAGCAACGTGGTGGTCACCAGGACCCTCATCGATGGCGGGGCAGGGCTCAACGTCCTGTCCGTGGAAACATTCAACAATCTCCAAGTGCCCTACAACCAGCTTCAGCCAACCAAGCCTTTCTCCGGAGTCACCGACGGCTCCACGGTCCCGATTGGGCAGGCCCGCCTCCCTGTCACCTTCGGGGCACGCGACAACTACCGCACCGAGCTCATCGACTTCGACGTCGCTCACATTCGCATGCCGTACAACGCCATCCTTGGGTACCCAGCGCTGGCCAAGTTCATGGCCGTAACTCACCACGGCTACAACGTCCTCAAGATGCCAGGAAGTGGCGGAGTCATCATGGTGCCTTGTGAAGAGAAGGACGCGGTGTGTTCCCTGGAACGAGCCTTTCAGGCCGCATCACCGGAAGACCCGGATCGTGGAAGCAGGAGGCTTCCCGAGACCGCCCCCAAGAAGAAGAAGACATCGTCCGGCCCGGCGCCTCAGGAGGCAGGCCCCTCAGGGCCCGCGCCTGCCCAGGGGGAACCTCCTTCCATCGCATAGGAAAGCGCGCCCGGCGCCCTCCTTAGGCAGGGCTCGGGGGCTCTCCCCTGGAGGGCCACCGACCTAGCTAAGGTCACGAGGGAGGCGCTTGGGCACCACATGGAGGCGTGTTTCGAAGCACGTTTCCCTCAAGAAGGAGTAAGGCAAGGAGAGTCAGACCCTCAGGAGTTCGTCAGCAAGGCCATTCAGGAGCTACAGGAGTCAAGAGTCATGAAAGGTGGCTGCCGCCTACCAGCTGTGGCTCCCCATCCAAGCGAGGATGGTGGGCTGCGTGTCTGCATCGACATACCAGGGCTCAATCGAGTCGCCTCTCTGGAGCGCCTCTGGCCCTCGTGAGTGGGGCGCTGCGAAGGTCCACCCCACAGCTACGTTCGCATGCCTTACGGCTTGCCGAACGCGGCTGCCATGTACCAGCGCCTCATGAGGGGCATCATGGAGGCTCAAGAGGCCAGGCGTTCTGCAGCCCTGGCGGAGATGGAGATGGTCCGCGAGGAGCCACCAGCGCCTCCGGAGCCTCCCGAGGCCCCTGGGCTTGGGGGCTCGTGAGGATCGGCTTCCGCAGCCCACCGAGTCTGCTACACCAACACTCCTTCGTCCTCAACATCATCAGGTGACATCTTTCAAGTTTCATTTCCAGCTGAGAGCGCCCCCCAGGGCTGCATTATTCCCAAGCCGCGTGGGTCCGTCCCTGCGGCATGTATCCCTTTTATTTCATGTTGTTAGCTTACTTTGTTGGGGGTGCCCCACGGGCTGCATCATCCCCCAAGTTGCTCGGGCCAGACCCAGCGGCATGTATCCCTTTTGCGTTTATTTCGGGCTATGCGTTCGACCCACCATGCTTGATTATTTGATGCCTGTCCACGGCACCTCTTCTTCTCCATGCCGACCACTTGCACGTTAAAGGGGGGGTACCTGAGCATCGCAACTCATGGCTCTTACTGGCTCTCCAGCCCTCACCCTCTGGCCTTGTCCACGGCATCGCGACCTGGCATACCAGCGACGGCTGAGACCAGCTCGAGGGCCGGGACCCGAGGATGTAGAGTGCCGGCATCTAACCAAATTTGCAGGGACATATCACAAGATAAGGCCCAGTGCCAGGCGTAACCCGCCTAGAGGTAGGGCCCCATGAGTCCCGCGCTGGCTCATGGGTGCCCATATACACCTTGCCAGGCCCTATCATGCCAGCCACGTGTCAGGGCGGGGCTGTACACGCCCCGGGGGCTCCTCCCGGAGGGGAGCCCCCTCCCACGTACCAGTGGAAGCACCATGCTCCGCGCTGGCTGACGACACTGCCGAGGAGCGGCTCTGCCCGTACACATACGGAAGCGCTATGCTCCGCGCTGGTGATAAACAACTGAGGGTGGCCCCCGGGCCGCATCAACCTCAGGGAGCCCAGAGCTCAGTGTCTAGCCTCATCGTAACACCTCCCCTCGGGAGTGCCGCGCGAGGGGGCTGGGCACGGGGGCTACGCCTGGGTCACGCCCAGACGCACGCCACCCAGCCAGGCCCCCCAAGATTATCCTTTTTGGAAAAGGCCCGAAGCCTATGAAGAAGGCGAATGCCTGTGAAGATTATCCTTTTTGGAAAAGGCCCAGAGCCCGTGAAGAAGGCGAATGCCTGTGAAGATTATCCTTTTTGGAAAAGGCCCAGAGCCTGTGAAGCAGGCAAATGCCTGTGAAGATTATACTTTTTGGAAAAGGCCCGGAGCCTGTGAAGAAGGCGAATGCCTGTGAAGATTATCCTTTTTGGAAAAGGCCTAGAGCCTGTGAAGAAGGCGAATGCCTATGAAGATTATCCTTTTTGGAAAAGGCCCAAAGCCTGTGAAGAAGGCGAATGCCTGTGAAGCTGTCGCGTTTGGGAAAAGGCCCGGAGCCTGTGAAGAGGGCAAATGCCCGTGAAGCCTGCTCCCCCCAAGAAAGGCCCGGAGCCTATGAAGAAGGCCAACGCGTGTGAAGCTCGCCGCCCGTGACACTCTCACGTAATAATGAGTTGGGGCTGTACACGCCCCGGAGTCTCAGGAGCGCCGGCCTCAGGCCCTGGGGCTCCCTCCCACGCCCAGTGGCAGCACTTAGCTCCGCGTTGGTGAGAAGACGTTGAAGACTAGATTAGGTGCCGGACGCGGCTTTTTCATTTGCTTTCCGCAGTTGGCTTGTTCATTCTCATTTGAGGTTTTATTGAAGCTGTTGCCGTCTTTGACTTGTGGTTCTTCGACTTTTCACTCTCCTGCCTCGATTTCTCTTATGCAAGGCCTCGCGAGGGGGCAGCCGAGCGCCCTCGTGAGTGTTTCTGTACTAGTCGTTCAATGGTTTTGCGACCTGGGTCCATTACAGGAGCACCCCTCCAGTCCGTGCCCCACGGGCACCGCGACACGAACACAGGGCCTGGGTCGGTCGCCCCCCCACGGTTGGGGCCGGGAACTATCCATGCGCGGGCACGTAGCCGGAAGGCACGATAACGGAAGCAAAGCGATGATTAACAGCAATAACCCAAACACGCCCCCGCGGGGCTCCACGCTACTGTCTTTTTACGCAGGAAAAAGGAAAAGAAAGAACAAATCAGGCGCAGCTCACCTCACACCGGCCTGTAGGGAAGACTCGAGCTGCCTCCGGGGCTCAGGCAGACTCCCTCTCGCGCTTCACCGAGGCGCGATGGCGGGCAGACGCGCTACCACCTCCCAAGCAGGTACGACGGCATGGAGGCTGACCGTGGCCACTGCGAGAAGATTCGCCGCCTAAAGAAGAACCGGTGAAGCTTGGGGAACCCTGAGCGCTACCAATCACGCGAGCGCTGTCCTCTCCATCATCGCCGGGGCTGGGTCCCCGGCCGCGGTCGTCGTCCTCAGGGCAGCACCCTGCGCGGCGACCATCTTCCCCAAACATCATCCTCACGTAGAGGGTGGCATTGCCGTCAAACTTGAAGTGCAGGGTGCACCGACGGCACAGGCCATGCGCGAGGGCAAACGTCTGCCAACCGCAGGTCAAGGCCAGGCTCTCGGCCGCGGAGACCTCCAGTGAAGCCCATGAGGCCCGGCTGCAGCAGCCGTCTGCCTGAAGCCAGAGGCTGCCCGGGGCGCCGGCCGGGAGCTCGCCGAGGAAGAAGCGGGGAAGTTGAAGCCGGGTGCTAGTCGGCTCAGCCGACCACACAACAAACTCCGGCAGCACCTCTGCAGCGCGAAAGCGTGACCTAGGAGAACGCGCGACCGAAGTGCACCCCCCGGCCGCAGCAGTCCGCCCGTCACCGTGCTGGAAATCATCTCCACAGCCGCGGGGAGCTGCCGTGGAGGCCACAGGATGTTTGCGAGGGCGCCCTCGGCCGCGCTTGGGCGGGGGAGAGGCAGGCTCAACCTAGCGAGCCTTCCCCTTCTCTGCGGCCGAGAACCTCCTTGACGGAGCCATGAAGAAGAAGGAGAAGCAAGGGGGGATGAACTGGAAGGGCACGCGCCGCTCCGTACTTATAGCCGGCGAGGGCCAACCGTCGGCCCCCACGATCGCAGGTAATCAGGACCTGCTTTGCATGCAGGGACTTGTCAAATCCGTGCAGTTGCCGAGGCGCCATGGGGAAGTGGAGACGCCCACGTCCAATCAACCGCCACATGGCGCCCAAGGCCGCAGGCTGTTAGGGCCCGCGGCGCTTCGCTCTTGCCCTTTCGCCTCCCTGCACGGCCAAGTCCAGGCACGCCTTGGGCCCGAGGGCTACTGTCGGCGTTCTGGGAATGGGGGTCCCCAGACTTGCCTGCCTGCAGCCTGCGGCGTGGCTCGAGGAGGGGCCCAACACGGCCCATCTTCATCAACACAGACCCAAGACCCTCACGAGGGGCCAAGCCTCGCGGGGCGGACGACACGGAGCTTCCTCAGGCACGGCCTCATCAGGCTGGCTCGCGAGGAGGCGGAGAGATCAAGGCGGGGTACCTCACGAGGTGCCCGTGACGCAAGCCATGACGACCAAGGGCGCCACGCGGGCGCCATCCCGCGCAGTGTCCTCCTTTCCTATTTGGTGCAAAGGGAGCAAGCGCAGGCGAGAGCACCAAGTAAAGGCACCCGTTTCGGTGCAACGAGACCAAGACCAGTCCAACGGCAGGGAGGAAGTCATTGTGGAGCCCAAGCCAGCGTCACCACCAGAGCCTTTTGCAGGCGAGGACCAACTTTAGTCAGGATAAGTGTACCAGATGTTCCCCTTCAAAATGGCCAATTGTTGGCGCCCTTCCCGCTCAATATTTGGGAAGAGGCCCAGGGCCTTTGCCTATAAATACGACTACCCACCCCCAGGGTAGGGGGCAATCAAGAAGGGAGAATCTAGAAGCCAAGAGAGAAACTAGCTAGGATCGGATCGAGTAGCATCACACAAAGAGAGAGAGAGAAGGGCGACTGAACTCCTCCTAGCAGTTCATCCCCCCAGCCAAGAACAGACCCTCGCGAGGCTGTCCTTCCTTGTATTGCTCATCATCATTAGCCCAAGAGGCAATCCACCACACCACACACTGGAGTAGGGTATTACACCACAACGGTGGCCCGAACCAGTATAAACCCTGTGTCTCTTGTGCTGTTCTTTCCATAGCTTAGATCTTAGCAAGGCGGAGGGGTGCAGGTAGGTAGAAGGCGAAATCTCCACACGCACCCCAGTGTTCGAACCTCAAGGGTCTGCCGGAACCCGAAATCCGACAGCTTCTTCAAGGTAGGGTAGGCCAGCTATAGCTTCAGAGTCTAGGCGCATATGTGGAAATGTGCGCCCTTGATTGTATAGGACGCAGGAATAGTAGTTGCGCTGCTGATAGCTCCAGAACCGATCTGAGGAAATGCGAGGTCTGGTATAAGGGATCTTGGAGCTGTTGAAGAAGGTATTATGTGCCACAAAGCCATTCACATTGAAGACCCCAGGTGAAGTGGCAGTGCCTGGGAATCATGGAAGTCTTGGCTTTGGTTTTTGGACTTGAGGTCTGTGCTCGACATGATACTCAAATTGTGGACCTGCAACAGGCGGAGGAGTCAGAATGGGCCATCGGACCATGACAGGCTGACCACGGTCAAATACCAGCTCCATTGTGTGAGGTCTTGGAGGGTGAACAGGAGCATTGGCATTGTCGTCATGGGCCTCAGGGGCCACATTTGCTTCAGATGCTTGGACTTGTAGCACCGCAGTAGCTTCAGGCGCCACATTAGCTTCAGCCATGACCACATCATTGGCTTCAGTGTTGATATTGGTGGTCACCTCAGGATTGTTCACCTCCACTTCAGGAGCTGGAGGGTCGGTCACGTTCTCCTCGAGAACAACATCTTGGTGGGACGGGGGTGTGGCAACTCTTTCTGCTTCCACTCTTGGTTCTTCTTCTTCATCGGCTGATGCAGCCGGAATATCTTCAGCCATTTTGGCTTCAGATTCAGACACGTGCACAGTGGGAGTGACTTGGGGCTTGGTCCTTTGCGAAGCCTATGTAATGCTAGCGACGCTTGTGGAGATGGAGTGTGGGCCTCAAAGTCATCGTCATCTTGCACATGTGAGGTAGCTTGCGGTTGGGGAGAGATTGGGGTGTCTTGTCATTGTGGGTGATCAGCCCACGATGCATCCTGAGCAGTTGGCGTCAGAGGACGACCAATGCTGATGAGTTCGCTGTGCGTGAGCACAGGTGCTGATACCAACTGGTTCCCGATCTGAGGAAGGACTTCATCATCTTCAACATTGTCGTGAGGACCAATGTCTTCAGCTGCGGTGGGGTCAACAGCTGGATTGTCTTTAGCTTCAGGAGCCTCTTGGAAGCAGGCTCATGAACTATCAACTGGCGCTCGCGATGTTCAGACGCAGGAAGAGCCACTGAGATTGGCTCGACATTAAGGGGCTCTATGGGAGCAACCCGATCTCTCTTCTTGGTTTTGCGTTTCTTGGTTGGAGGAGCATCATTAGTAGTGCCCTTGGTTTTGTGCTTTCTGGCTTCAGCTTCCGCAGCCCTTGTTTTCTTTAGTTCTGAAGCCACTGTGGGGACCTTAGGCTTCGAGCCTGTCATACTGGCTGGGAAGACAATTGGATGTACTTCCTGCCTTGGTGCTTCTGGTTCTGCCATAGCTGGCTTCTTCTTCTTCTTGGCCGCCATTCTGGAGTCGATTCTTGGTCGCCCCAAGGCCTTGCGCTTTTCAGCCTCATTGTATCCTTGGACACATTTAGCAGCAAGATCCTTCATGCGCTCACGAGAACCTTTGGCTTCTTTGCGTTTGGTTCGGAATGCTTCCTTAAGCTCATGCATCATGGTCTGGAAGTTCTGAATGTCTTCAACATTGAGCTTGGCCATATGCTTCTTGAACCGAGCTTTTTCATAATTGATCTTATGCTTCAGTTCAACAATCTTCTGACCTAGAGCCAGCTCAGCAGCAATGGCTCCGTGGAAGGCGACGCTGAGGCCAATCGGAAGCTGAAGATCATCAAAGCTGACATTTGGTCTGTCAAACCACTCATCAATGAATGTGTTGATGATTTCAACATCAAAGAGAGGAAGCTCATTGAAAATTTCCGCCTCTTGCTTGCTCTTGATCAACTGCTCAAGAGCATCATCGCCAAGATCGTCGTTGCTGGATAGATCAATGGCGTCATTGTGCAGAATAGCAGCAACGGTCAGTGCTTGGCTTGTGGGTTGCAAGGGCATCTTCACTTTGGAGGGCTTGGAGATGCGTGACAAATCTTCAGACTGCACACCGTGTTTAGGAGGTGCAGTGGCTAGAGGCTTCGCCCGTGAGACCTTTGGTGCTGGGGCAGGCTTTGAAGCTTTAGGCTTCTTCAGCTTCTTTGGCTTTGGTGGTGCGGGTGCTTCGTCAGATTCAACATCGTCTGCAGGTTGATCCACTACTGCCCCTTGAACCATAATATGATTGATGAGACCTTCTAGGTTGTAGAAGGGCCCAACCAGATTGGGTTCAGCTTCTTGTGTGCCGTCAGCACGTGGCGTAGAGGGGCCTGGGTTGAAGTCTAATCCCAATGACTTCTTGTTTTCCTTGGCAGAGTTCTGTGCAAACTGATAGTTGCGCTTGAAGAGATTGTCTTCGCGACACCATAATAGAGAGGATGGGTCGGCATTAGCAGGCTGAGGTCCACGAAGCATGCAGGGGTAAAAGCCTTGAGCAATAGCTTCGGACTGTGATTTGGGCTGAAGACCTTTGTATATGATATATCCCCATGGGCCCTTGATGGCACTCTTCTCAGCATATTCGTCGGTGATGAATCTGTACTTGAACCATT
Source organism: Triticum aestivum (assembly GCF_018294505.1). Lineage (NCBI taxonomy): Eukaryota > Viridiplantae > Streptophyta > Magnoliopsida > Poales > Poaceae > Triticum > Triticum aestivum. Next base: position 246,004,294 of record NC_057806.1, read on the forward strand.
CCTCTGCCCAATGTCTTCGAATCCATTGGATTCGGTTCTTGCATTCTCCATAGGTCTCTTCTGGATCTGACTTGTATAGCTCATAGAGATCTGGTGGCAGGTCCTTAGCAGTGTTTCCACGGCGCTGTCTGCCTCCCTTCCTTGCAGATTTTTCTGATGCCATGAAGTTTAAACTGAAAGGCTTCAAAACTGTCAAAGTCTTCCGTCTACTGGTCAGACAAGAACTGGCTTCAGGAGAATTTATATGATGCTGTAAGAATTCTGCAAATAAATGCAGACTATGAGAACCAAGGGATTCTCCCACGGACATGTACCTGTGACAGCATTAAGGTGCGAGGGAAGGGGAAGAGGTCATATGCATTCTCAGAAGATTGTGAAGATAAATCAGTTTAGAAGACATTGACCTCATAGTGCAAAGACATTCACTCATAGATAGAGTTGGTTCCAGATTTGTACAAATCCATGAATAAGTAGAAGTGAGGAATCTAACTACTTTGTGAAGCATAAGTGAACATACTAGGCATATTATGAGATGCAGTATGAAATAGATCCAACTTGTGTGAACAAAAACTGCTTGTGGTGGAAAGTGATGAATCTGTAGGATCAAAGGGGCCGTAAAAAGGAGGTTTTATTTACCACACGAAGAACTGCTAGACAAAGTGGGAGAGGAGGCCGAGCAGTTCGATCTTCCATGCTCTAACTTGGTGACGGAGGATACCTACAGCGACGGCGGAGAAGACGATATCCGCGGCCGGTGTGAAGACGGCGTCGGTGAGGTCGCGGCAGCTAAGCCCTTCGTCGTCGGGGTCGTCGAGGGCTAGCGGTAGTGCTAGGGTTTGTGCGAGAGTGGAAGAAGGGATAATGACTGTGGTGAGGCGTGTATTTATAGGGATAGGGACGACACAGTGTTATTACATAGGTGCCCCTGGTGATTCACATCTGAAGGACACGTGGCTATCATGCAATACATCGGAGGTTGTTCCACGTTCCCACGCACGCCTGGATAGTCGGGTGGTCGTTCCCACTTCTCCGGGTTTCAGGTGAAAGGATTTAGCATTGAAAACAGATTAATGTTTGTCTCTGTGTCTTTTGCCGACAAGGATGCAGAGAAGACATTTTGACAGTGTCAATAGAATGCATATGACTTGGATAGATAGACTTAAGATAGAAGCATAGAGGGGTTAGGGTCCGATCACATTCACTTAGATCAAAAATTCAACTTGAAGACATAGCTATAAGTGAATGCTGTAGAGGACATAAACCAAATTGAAGATAAACATGAGGCCATGTTAACAGTGAAGACAAACAGAATGCGAAGACTTTGCAAATGTAACGCCATGAGATAGACACTTCAAAGGGAAGAATTTTGGTGGTGGCGTTACCCACCGTATAGGAAGTATCAGACTCAGACACGGCGCACAATTATCGTGGCGCTCCAAAGTCAAATCCCATGTTAATATACTCACACTCAGAATGTAAGTCTTCATTGATTGAAGATATACTTTACTTCGTGTGTTGCACATCTATGTCATCAACATGCTTAAGTGTTAGGATGTGTTCCTGATTATAGGACATTTGAGGATTCCAAGATATTCAGCTCACACCGTAACTTGCAAAACATCTTCTCATCCAAGGGCTTGGTGAAGATATCTGCCAATTGCTCTTCAGTGTTGACGCGTATGATATCAATATCTTCCTTCATAACATGATCTTTGAGAAAGTGATGACGAATTTCAATGTGCTTTGTCTTCGAGTGCTGAACTGGGTTGTTGGCAATCTTGATGGCGCTTTCATTGTCGCAGTAGAGTGGCACTTTTTTCAGATGAATGCCATAGTCTTTGAGTGTTTGCTTCATCCATAGAAGCCGAGCGCAGCAAGATCCAGCAGCAATGTATTCAGATTCAGAAGTGGAGAGAGATACACAGTTCTGCTTCTTTGAAGACCAACATACAAGTGATCGTCCCAGAAAATGACATGTGTCTAATGTATACTTGCGATCCACCTTGTCACCAACATAATCAGCATCCGAGAATCCAACTAGATCAAACTCTGAGCCCTTTGGATACCGTAATCCTAGTGTTGGGGTGTGAGCCAAATATCTGAGAATTTGCTTCACAGCTAAGTGATGCGATTCCTTTGGTGCCGCTTGGAACCGGGCACACATGCAAACACTAAGCATGATATCTGGCCTAGATGCACATAAATAAAGCAAGGAACCAATTATGGAGCGGTATACCTTTTGATCGAACTCTTTACCATTGTCGTCGGGACCCAGATGGTGTTTGGCTGGCATTGGCGTCGTGTAGCCTTTGTAGTCTTGCATTCCAAATTTCTTCAGGCAATATTTGAGGTATTTCTCTTGAGATATAAAGATGTCGTTGCATTGCTGATGTATTTGAAGACCAAGGAAGAACTTCAGCTCACCCATCATGGACATCTGATATTGCTCTTGCAATATATCCAAACTCTTCACTGTATTTCTGATTGGTGCAGCCGAAGATAATGTCATCCACATATATTTGGCACACAAATAGTTCACCATCATATGTCTTCGGCAAGAGAGTGGGATCGAGGGAACCAGGTTTGAAGCCTTTGCTCTCCACGAAGTCTTTGAGTGTGTCATACCAAGCCCGAGGGGCCTGTTTGAGGCCATACAGTGCCTTGTTGAGCTTGTACACCATGTCGGGATGTTTTGGATCTTCAAAGCCAGGCGGTTGTGCAACGTACACTTCTTCTTTAATCTTGCCATTGAGAAAAGCGCTCTTCACATCCATTTGATACAGAAGAATGTTATGATGATTTGCATAGGCCAGCAGTATGCGTATGGCTTCAAGCCTAGCCACAGGAGCAAATGTTTCGTCGAAGTCAACCCCCTCAACTTGAGTGTATCCTTGAGCAACGAGACGAGCTTTGTTTCTGACAACTTGACCATGCTCATCTTGCTTGTTGCGATATATCCATTTAGTGCCTATTATATTGTGCTTACGAGGATCAGGACGCTTAACCAGTTCCCATACATTATTCAGCTCAAACTGCTGGAGCTCTTCTTGCATGGCTTGAATCCATTCAGGTTCCATGAAGGCTTCATCAACTTTCTTGGGTTCAGATATTGAGACGAATGCGAAGTGCCCACAGAAGTTAGCTAGCTGTGTTGCCCTTGAACGAGTGAGTAGACCTGGTGCATTGATGCTATCAATTATTGTCGGAGTAATGGGCCACGGGTAGGCCAACCCGAGTTCCCATAACCTTTCAAGACATCGGGGCAGGCTGCGCCCCTCAAGACCCCAGGACAAAGAGCCGCCTCCTGAGGAGTCGACGGCAAGGCGGCCGACTGCCCGCTTGAAAGGATCGATATGGTTGACTAGAGGGGGGGGGGGTGAATAGGCAACTAACAATTTTTAAGCTATTCTTTACCAAATTAAACTTCGCAACAAATAGGTTGTCTAGATATGCAACTAAGTGAGCAACCTATATGATGCAATAACAACTAGCACACAAGCAAGCAAGAGATGTAACAATAAGTAAGCTTGCAAAAGTAAAGGCACGAAATAACCAAGAGTGGAGACGGTGAAGACGAGGATGTGTTACCGGAGTTCCTTCCTTTTAAGGGGAAGTACGTCTCCGTTAGAGCGGTGTGGAGGCACAATGCTCCCCAAGAAGCCACTAGGGCCACCGTATTCTCCTCACGCCCTCACACGATGCGAGATGCCGTGATTCCACTATTGGTGCCGTTGAAGGCGGCGACCGAACCTTTACAAGCAAGGTTGGGGCAATCTCCACAACAATCGGAGGCTCCCAACAACAACACCACCACGAAGCTTCACCACAATGGAGTATGGCTTCGAGGTGACCTCAACCGTCTAGGGTGCTCAACACCCAAGAGTAACAAGATCCGCAAGGGATAAGTGGGGGAATCAAATATCCTTTGGTGGAAGTGTAGATCGGGCCCTTGTCACCCAATCCCGAGAAAATCAACAAGTTTGATTGGCTAGGGAGAGAGATCGAGCGAAAATGGAGCTTGGAGCAACAATGGAGCTTAGAGGTGGAAGAGGTAGTCAACTAGAGGTAGAAGACATCCCTTATATAGTCGGGGAAAAGATCCAACCGTTATCCACTAGTTCTGCCCGCGACTCACGGTACTACCGCTCTAAGGGAGCGGTACTACCGCGACGACGCGCGGTACTACCGTGGGAGATCACGGTACTACCGTGGCAGCTGCACAGGCCGGAACAAGCCTGAGCTAGAAGCAGTACTACCGCTGGTGCGGTACTACCGCTCCCCCTTGCGGTACTACCGCAAGGCAGGAGGGTCACGGCCTGGGAAGGGCGCGGACGAAATAAATTTCATCCGTGTCAACTTCCGCAGAAACTAGGGTGGTGCAAAAACCCGACGCGGTACTACCGCCTGTAAGGCGCGGTACTACCGTGGTAGGCACGGATGTAAAAAATTACATCCGCGCCTACTACCGCGACGCAACGGTACTAGGCAGAAGGGCCACGGTACTACAACTCCAAAGGAGCGGTACTACCATGAGCGCCCGCGGTACTACCGCGCAGGACGAGCGGTACTACCGTGGGTGGCGCGGATGTAAAAAATTACATCCGCCCCTACTACCGCACCGGAGCGGCACTAGGCCAGAGTGCGGCGGTACTACCGCACCAGAGGAGCGGTACTACCGTGAGGGGCGCGGATGTAAAAAATTACATCCGCCCCTACTACCGCACTGGAGCGGCACTAGGCCAAGGTACCGCGGTACTACCGCGCCAGAGGGGCGGTACTACCGTGACCTGTCGCGGTACTACCGCGTGTACTTGCGGTACTACCGCAAGTACAGCAGTAGTCGTCAGTTTTTCGCACAACAATGATAACGATGGGTAGCTCCAAAGTGCAAGGAAAGGAGGGGCAAGTGTACGTGTGATTCCACCCTACCTTTCCGACGCGGACCCCCTCTTAATAGTACGGCTCTCCTACGACTCAACTCCACCAAAGAGAAACGTAGAACAACGACGGCTTCACTAGTCTTCGAGGGGCACCGAATCATCTTGTGCCTAATGAAGAAGTATCTGTGGGACTCAAGGCACATGATTAGTCTGCACGAGTATTGTCATCAATCACCAAAACACTTAGGGATAAATATGCCCTTACAATCTCCCCCTTTTTGGTGTATTGATGACAACACGGGATTTGCACATAGATAAGATATGTTTAAAGCAGTGGCAAACCCCACTCCTCTAAAATATAGATGAGGCTCCCCCTAGATATGTGCACTATATATGAATGCTTTGGACTGCATGGCACACAAACTAGGATCAACACTCCCCCTATATTTTAGAGACCAAGACATGATAATAAGCCTAGCATAGCATGAAAGAAGCACAAAATAACACAAGCTAGCTAGGAAAGATAGAGTGCATATGTCTTACACCATATGAGATAAGATAACCAAGGTTCAAACGATAAAAGCAGCAAAGAGCTCAACTGGCAAACACACAAACTCGCAAAACCAAATCCCTACTCTCTCTCCCCCTTTGGCATCGAGACGCCAAAAAGGCAGAGAGGACACCTAAACACACAAGAGGTGGCTCAAGCAGAGAAACTGTCCCACTCCTCTGCATCAGACTCCTCCGCAGCTGGAATGGACTCCTCGGCCTCCTCCTCAGAATCAGTCCACTTGAATCCTTGCTTCTCCATCCACTCGGTCTCAGGAGTGATGTGCTCCTCAGACCCGGCAGACACATCCTCGCCATAGAGCTTCAAGATCTTGTTGTGCCGGCGACGACTCTCCTTGGACTCCACGTGAGCCCTGTACTGTCCCTTGGCTTGCATGCAGAAAAGTGACTTCATCTTATCCGTCAACCTCTTGGCCCAAGATGGCCTAGAGTCACTCTGAGTAGGCCTAGCAGAACGGCCCCCAGCAACATCCTCAGCTCTAGCAGCATCCTCATCAACAGCAGCAGCCCTAGCAGCAGACGCCTCAGCACGAGTAGCAGTGTTGGCCCAGTTGGGTTTGACCCTCAGACAAATGGGCTCATGGCGAATCCAGTCTGGAGCCAGGAACTCCTCCGTGGGGTACATCTTCTCCCAAGTCTTCGAAATCAGCAGAAACAAGTAGGGTCCATAAATAGGCACCTTGCGGTTGAACACAGCAAACCGAAGCTCGCACCACATGATGTGAGAGACATCAAGTGGCTGAGTCTGAGATGAGCGAGCCTCCTCGCACAGAAGCATCATGTCCACCATGTAGGCATGAACCTTGTCTTTATCACCGATGCGTGGGAACAGAGAGTTGCGGAAGATGCGGTACATGATATCCAGAAACGGGTTGAGAACCGAGACTATCTTGCCAGTGGCGAGCTTCTTCTCAACCATGAACGGAGTGAGCTTGTCCTTGTCAGCAGAGTCAGTATTGCCGTGAGGGCGAACACCAACAGGAGTGTCAAGTCCATCATCAGCAACTTGAAGTAACTCCATGAACTCCTTCCAGGTAGCAGACAGCTGGCGGCCATTGGTCATCCACGTCATCCTCCTCTCATCATTGGTGTGGAAGTACACTGAGGCAAAGAACTGACAAATGATCTCAGGGTCATAGTCCATGTGGAACGAGATCACATGCTCAATGGCAAACTGCTCCACCAAGTCCAGAGCCTCCCCAAAGTAGTCACGAAACTTGTCCTTCCTCATGTGGTGCATCTCAATCCACTTCACCTCTACATAGGTATTCTGCTTGTTCTTGATGACATCCAAGTAGATCTGGGTTTGAGTCTTGTTCCAGAACAGTTCACATCCTCTGATAGTGGAGCGTGGGGTTGCATATGGGTGAAGCTGCCTGATACGGACATACTCTCGAGCGCCTATCTCATCCATGCCCCTGGCGGGCTCCTTGTGCTTGCTGGCGATGGACTTGACATTGCGCTTCGGCGCAGATGATCCCTCGGGAACTTCGCCTGGGTTGCGCAGACGCTTGGAACCAGTGTCACGGACGGGATTGGCCCGGCGAGAGCCACCACCTAAAACACACACGCAAAGCACCAAAACAAGTCGAAAAGGATCAATGCAAAGGCCAAAAAGACTGCACATGAAACCCATAGAAGATAAACGAGAAAGTTAGCATGCGATAGAGGTGACCCACGGTAGAACTGCCATGGGGTGTGATACTAAGGTCTTACTAGAGCTCCAGACACGGTAGTACCGTGAGGGGTCACGGTAGTACCGCGGCTGGGGCAGTAGTACGACGTTAGTACCGCACGGTGCGCGGTAGTACCGCGCCATAGAAGCGGTAGTACCGTGGGAGCGGTAGTACCGCGCCATACGGGCGGTAGTACCGCGTCGCGTCGGATCAAGCAGGATTTGAATCTGAAAAGACCCGCGAAGCCATGGCGGTGCTACGGTGACCAGATCTAGAGCAAGACAACAATACAAGTATAAATCCTATGCAATACTACACTCCTTCATCCTACTCTTGCAGAGATCTAGCCGAGAAATCTCAAGAACATGCAAGCCTCCCCCAAAACCTAGAAAAACCAAATACAATCATCACGGAGAAGGATTTGGGGAAAAACCTTGGTCCATAGCAAGAGCACGTGGTGGGGAACGATCCCACCGGACGGAATCACGGGAGGGCAGCCGGTGGAGGAGATCCGGCGACGAACGCCGGCTCCGTTCGTGAGCACGAGAGAGGAACGGGCTATGAGGAGAGAAAGGGACGAATGGGTATGGGGGAGTTAGAACTCCCCCTCCCCGACCTTATCCCCGCGAGCCCGAACCGGCGCGGTAGTACCGCGGGTCATCGCGGTAGTACCGCCTGGGCGGAAGTACCGCGCCGCGACGGTAGTACCGCTCCATCAGGCGTGAGCTCAAGCCGCTTGGGTGCGTAGTACCGTGCTCCCATCAGCGGTAGTACCGTGATTGGCCGCGGTAGTACCGTGGCCGACCGCGGTAGTACCGTGAGCTCATGCCACCAAGGGTTTCGAAAAAGAGAGAAAAACACGCCTTTGCATCGAAAAACAGACACAACCCAAAGCAGCACAAAAGCAAAGGAACAACAGTAAAACCCTAAGAAACAAGGTCTCTCGAGGAGAGAGAGGGCGGTGGCCGAAGCCACCTATGTTTGAGTTGGATGGTATGGCACCGCGAAGAATTGTCCTTGGGCCCATGACCAAAACTCGTCTTTGAAGCACAAGTACCATCAAAAATGGCTAATGTGAAAGAGGTGATCTATTTAGGCATAATGGGGGGAGGGAGAGTTCATTGAGAGAACAACACTCCCCCTATGTCCATGCCTACATCTAAACTAGACAACAAGTTGAGTGTGGTGGGGGGTGCACGGGTTCAAGTCACATTGCTCAAATCAATGATATTTAGCTCATGCCTTAACTCGCGAAATCTTGCTTCATCCAATGGCTTCGTGAAAATATCTGCAAGGTTATCATGAGTGTTGACATACTTGAGCTCGATCTCCCCTCGCCGAATGTGATCCCGAATGAAGTGATACCGAATCTCAATGTGCTTCGTCTTGAAGTGTTGCACCGGGTTGAGGGAAATCTTGATGGCACTTTCATTATCACACCAAAGAGGCACTTTGTCACAAGTGACACCGTACTCCTTTAAAGTTTGCCTCATCCATAGGAGTTGAGCACAACAACTACCGGCCGCCACATACTCCGCTTCGGTGGACGAGAGAGACACACAACTTTGTTTCTTGGAAGACCAACTTACCAAAGAGCAGCCAAGAAATTGACACCCTCCGGAAGTGGACTTCCTATCCACTTTGTCTCCCGCCCAATCGGAATCCGTGAAACCTTCAAGCTTGAAGTTTGCTCCTCTTGGGTACCATAAGCCAAAGTTTGGGGTATGAGCCAAATATCGAAAGATTCGTTTTACCGCCACAAAGTGACTTTCCTTTGGTGCGGCTTGAAAACGTGCACACATCCCCACACTCAACATGATATCCGGTCTAGATGCACAAAGGTAAAGCAAGGATCCAATCATGGAGCGATATACCTTTTGATCCACCGCTTTACCATTGGGATCAATGTCAAGTTGGCACTTGGTAGGCATTGGTGTAGTAGCCGGCTTGACATCACTTATCTTGAATCTTTTAAGCATGTCTTGAGTATATTTGGCTTGGTTGATGAAGGTTCCTTCTCTTCTTTGCTTGATGTCGAAACCAAGGAAGAACTTCAACTCTCCCATCGAAGACATCTTAAACTTGGAGGTCATGAGAGCGGCAAATTCTTCATTGAAAGCTTTGTTAGGGGAACCAAAGATAATATCATCAACATATAGTTGGCATACAAACAACTCCCCGTTGACCTTCTTAGTAAAAAGAGTGGGGTTGATTAGCCCTACTTCAAAACCACGATCTTGTAGCAACTCGGTAAGGTGGTCATACCACGCACGTGGGGCTTGTTTAAGGCCATAGAGTGCCTTATCAAGTTGATACACGTGATCCGGAAAGTAGGGATCCTCGAACCCGGGGGGTTGTTTGACATAGACCAATTCATTAATGGGACCATTAAGAAAAGCACTTTTCACATCCATTTGTTGCAACTTAAAGTTGTGATGGGAAGCATAAGCAATCAACAAACGAATGGATTCAAGACGAGCAACAGGAGCGAAGGTTTCACCGTAGTCGATACCCTCGACTTGGGAGTAGCCTTGTGCTACCAATCTTGCCTTGTTGCGAATGATGTTCCCATGGGCATCTTGCTTGTTCTTGAAGATCCACTTGGTCCCAATGACATTGTGGTTCCCGGATGGTCTTGGCACCAATCTCCACACCTTGTTGTACTCGAAGTTGTTGAGTTCTTCATGCATGGCATTGAGCCAATCCGGGTCTTCGAGCGCCTCATAGACCTTTTGGGGTTCAACACAAGAGACAAACGCGTGATGTTCACAATAGTTTGCCAATTGTCTACGAGTGCTTACCCCTTTACGAAGACTTCCGACCACATTTTCCATGAGATGGCCTTGGTTGGTGAGCTTGGAAGCAATCTTCGCGGCACGACGCTCTAATTCCTCCTCGGGTGTGGACGGAGGAGGGTTGACTTGATGATCTTGAGCGCCGTCTTGAGTTTGTTCTTGATCTTGAGGTTGATCTTGATCTTGAACTAGCTCGAGGGGGAGAACTTGACCTTGGGCATCATTTAGTGGTTCATCACGGTCTTGAGGTAGATCTTGCCCTTGGTCTTGTTCATGAGATTGAGGGCCTTCACATTGTTCTTCGGAAGCATGTGGGTCTTGATGAGGTGATGGCTCTACTTGAGTAGAGCATTGTCCTTCTCCTTCGGCCACAAGGGGTTCCTCAATGGGTAGGATGTGACCAATACCCATTCTTCTTATGGCTTGGGGAGGAATTTCATCACCTATATCACAAGTACCACTTTGCTCCACTTGGGAGCCGTTATTTTCGTCAAACTCCACGTTACACGTCTCCTCAATGAGTCCGGTGGACTTGTTGAGGACACGGTAAGCATGAGAGTTTGTAGCATAACCAACAAATATGCCCTCATGAGCTCTAGCTTCAAATTTAGACAACCGAACACCTTTCTTGAGAATGAAACACTTACAACCGAACACCCGGAAGTACTTGAGGTTGGGCTTGTTGCCGGTGAGGATCTCATAAGGAGTCTTGTTCAAGCCTTTGCGAAGATAGAGCCGATTGGATGCATGACATGTTGTGTTGATGGCTTCGGCCCAAAAGTTGTATGGAGACTTGAACTCCGCCATCATGGTCCTTGCCGCATCCATCAACGTCCGGTTCTTCCTCTCCGCAACACCATTTTGTTGAGGGGTATAAGGTGCCGCATATTGATGCTTGATCCCCTCGTCACTAAGAAACTCATCCAAGGTGTAGTTCTTGAACTCGGTGCCGTTGTCGCTTCTTATTGTCAAGATCTTTGCATCATGTTGACGTTGAGCTTCATTTGCAAAGTTGATGACGGTTTGTTGGGTCTCACTCTTCCTCTTGAAGAAGTATACCCAAGTATATCTTGAGTAATCATCCACAATCACCAAGCAATACTTTCTTCCTCCAAGACTATCAAAAGATGGAGGCCCAAAAAGATCCATGTGAAGGAGCTCCAAGGGTCTCTTCGAGTAGATGATGGTTGAGGGAGGGTGTGCCTTTTCATGAAGCTTTCCTTCGATACAAGCACTGCACGCACGATCTTTGGCAAAACTCACATTTGTTAGTCCAAGAACATGGTCCCCCTTGAGGAGACTTTGCAAAGATCTCATATTGACGTGGGCCAAACGGCGATGCCAAAGCCATCCCACGTCAACTTTAGCCATTAGGCATGTCGCGGTCTTAGTGGGTTGCTCCGAAAAGTTAACCACATAGAGACCGTTCTCGACATGCCCAACAAAGGCTACTTTAAGAGTCTTGCTCCACAAGAGGGCCACGGTATCAATATCAAAGAATGTGGCAAAACCCATGAGTGCAAGTTGACGAACGGAAAGTAAATTGAATGCAAGGGACTCAACAAGCATGACTTTCTCGATCGTTAGATCATGAGAAATGACAACCTTGCCGAGGCCCAATACCTTAGAATGTGATGCATCACCCCACTCGACATTGGTGGGCATAGATGGAGTCTCTTGCACATCCACCACCAAGTCCTTGCTCCCGGTCATATGATTTGTTGCTCCACTATCGAGCAACCATGATCCCCCACCGGAAGCAAACACCTACATGAGATCAATGCTTGGTTTTAGGTACCCATTTAGTAATGGGTCCTTTGATGTTAGTAACAAGGGCCTTGGGAACCCAAATAGACCATTCAATGTACTCATAAGGAGAACCAACAAATTTAGCATAAACATGTCCATCACTAGCACGGCACAACACATATGAAGGGTTAAAGTCGCCGACTTTGTTTGAGGAAACGTTCTTGCCCTTTTGAACATCAACTTCCTTCACTTTCTCCTTCTTCTTCTTGGAAGCTCCGTCTCCCTCTTTCACAAAAGTTTGTTTGAGGGGAGGAGGACGGTTGGCCTTGTTGATCTTCTTCTTCTTGCTCTTGGACTTGGGTGCAAACCCAATTCCTTCTTTGCCCACAACTTCCTTTTGATTGCTCAAAAGGTCGTTGAGGTTTTTCTCACCTTGAATGCAAGTCACAAGGCCCTTCTCAAGTTGATCCTTCAACTTAGCATTTTCCTCCATAAGATGCACATGCTCACAACAAGGGTTAGTAGCACATGCATTATCAATTAATACCATATGAGGAAAGGTGGCTTTTTCCTTGATTAGCTTAACTTGGATTTGAGCATGAGACTCTTTGAGGGTAGCATGAGTACCCTTTAAGACCTTGTGGGCCTTGTCAAGTATCTCAAACTCCTCTTTGAGTCTAGCATGATCAACCCCAAGTTTAGCCTTCTCGGAGGTTAGCACACGAGACATGATAAGAGCATGATCAAGATCTTTCTTTAACTTAGCATGGGCATCATTGTGTGACTCCTCAAGAGTCAAATGATGCACATGCTCTTCCTCAAGAGCATTTGAGAGATCCGATATCTCATCGGCATAGTCACGACTATGACCTTCCATCTTGGAGATGGTTTCTTCGTGAGCCTCGATCATGTCATTGGCCTCACCAAGTTGTTCCAAGAGAGCAACAAAGTGCTTCTTGGACTTTCCCTTTAGCTTACTCATGAAGGACTCTAATTCATTCACTTCCTCATTAGACTCAACATGTCCATCAATGCAATCCTCCATGGAGGGATTAGAAATGATGGTGGTTGTGATGTTGGGGGTTACCTTGTTTGAAGCCTTCGCCATGAGGCATCTAGCGGTGATGTTTTCGTTGGGTGATTCGAAGAGAGACACCCGAGGAGTAGCAATGGCAATGGATGCCATGGCCGTTGCTTCTTCATTCTCATCATCATCGTCATCCTCTTGGTATTCTTCTTGAACCACCAACCCACGAGTGGGAGTCTTCTTGGCGAAGTTGTTCTTGTTGGGGACGGACTTGGCTTTGTCTTTCCGAATGAACTTGCCACCATTGTCTTCCCTCTTCTCGTAAGGACAATCCGCAACGAAATGGCTCACATTGCCACAGTTGAAGCAAGTTCTAACTCGTTGCTTGCCCTTGACGCCACTTGAGTTATTCTTGTTGAAGTTGGGTCTTGAGCTCTTCTTGCTCCAAAATTGTCTTGAAGCAAGGGCCATGTGCTCATGGTAGTCGAACTTGGTGTCTTCGGGGTTGCTTTCCTCATCTTCCACTTCTTCCTCTTCTTCGACAATGACCTTGGCCTTCAAGGCAAGGTTAGGCTTCTTAGCTCTTTGAGAACGGAGCACCGCATTTTCGGCGGTCTTGTCCAAGATGCTCATTGCAACGAACTCATCCAACACTTCACTTGAGGTCATGGCTTTGTTGTAGGGCATCATGGCCTTGAGGAACTTTCGCTTGATCCAATTGTCATCCGTGTCCTTGCTTCCATGATCTCGAAGTGCCACCGCGAGTTTGGTTACTCTTCGAAAGAGCTCACGAGGTTCTTCATCTTCTTTCATTGCAAACTCGTCGGCTTCATCTTGCACCACTTCATAGTTGGACCGTTGAATGCTAGCACTTCCACGATAGAGGCCCTCAACACATTTCCATGCTTCTTTAGCAACGACATGGGGTCGAAGGTGAGGGAGATCTTCGGGAAGAATTGCATCTTGAATGATGAAGAGAGCACTCTCATTGAATTGATTGTCCACGGCTTCTCGAGGGGTGAAGTTGCTTGGGTCATGAGGATAAAAACCTTCTTCAATGACTCTCCAAAGGTTAGTGTTCACATGTTTCAAATGACGCTTAAAGCGATAGACCCAATTATCAAAATCTACACCTTTTTCATACTTAGGAGGTGGACCGGCATGATTCAAATGAGTGGAGGGGATAGGCCCTCCATAGACCGGGGGTTCCACATGGGCAAAGATGCCGGTGCCATTTCTACCACTAGTAGAAGGACTCTTTTCATTGTTAGCTTCCCCCTTATCGGAGAAAGCATCCGTCACCTTCTTAGTGGGATCACCCACTTTCATAGGTGCGGTAGATAGTTTAAGTCCCTCTAAGAAATCATTAAACATGCTTTTAACCTCGGCCGTCATGGAGGTTTTCAATGTGTCCAAAGCCACATTGAACTCCTCACGAGAGACCAAGGTTCCCCCTTCGGCCGAAGATGAGATAGGATTCACACCGGAGTGTTCCTCCACACCATCGTGGGTGTCAACCATACTCTTCGGACGGTGAAGTCCTTAAAAAAGAGACGAGGCTCTGATACCAATTGAAAGGATCGATATGGTTGACTAGAGGGGGGGGGGGTGAATAGGCAACTAACAATTTTTAAGCTATTCTTTACCAAATTAAACTTCGCAACAAATAGGTTGTCTAGATATGCAACTAAGTGAGCAACCTATATGATGCAATAACAACTAGCACACAAGCAAGCAAGAGATGTAACAATAAGTAAGCTTGCAAAAGTAAAGGCACGAAATAACCAAGAGTGGAGACGGTGAAGACGAGGATGTGTTACCGGAGTTCCTTCCTTTTAAGGGGAAGTACGTCTCCGTTAGAGCGGTGTGGAGGCACAATGCTCCCCAAGAAGCCACTAGGGCCACCGTATTCTCCTCACGCCCTCACACGATGCGAGATGCCGTGATTCCACTATTGGTGCCGTTGAAGGCGGCGACCGAACCTTTACAAGCAAGGTTGGGGCAATCTCCACAACAATCGGAGGCTCCCAACAACAACACCACCACGAAGCTTCACCACAATGGAGTATGGCTTCGAGGTGACCTCAACCATCTAGGGTGCTCAACACCCAAGAGTAACAAGATCCGCAAGGGATAAGTGGGGGAATCAAATATCCTTTGGTGGAAGTGTAGATCGGGCCCTTGTCACCCAATCCCGAGCAAATCAACAAGTTTGATTGGCTAGGGAGAGAGATCGAGCGAAAATGGAGCTTGGAGCAACAATGGAGCTTAGAGGTGGAAGAGGTAGTCAACTAGAGGTAGAAGACATCCCTTATATAGTCGGGGAAAAGATCCAACCGTTATCCACTAGTTCTGCCCGCGACTCACGGTACTACCGCTCTAAGGGAGCGGTACTACCGCGACGACGCGCGGTACTACCGTGGGAGATCACGGTACTACCGTGGCAGCTGCACAGGCCGGAACAAGCCTGAGCTAGAAGCAGTACTACCGCTGGTGCGGTACTACCGCTCCCCCTTGCGGTACTACCGCAAGGCAGGAGGGTCACGGCCTGGGAAGGGCGCGGACGAAATAAATTTCATCCGTGTCAACTTCCGCAGAAACTAGGGTGGTGCAAAAACCCGACGTGGTACTACCGCCTGTAAGGCGCGGTACTACCGTGGTAGGCACGGATGTAAAAAATTACATCCGCGCCTACTACCGCGACGCAACGGTACTAGGCAGAAGGGCCACGGTACTACAACTCCAAAGGAGCGGTACTACCGTGAGCGCCCGCGGTACTACCGCGCAGGACGAGCGGTACTACCGTGGGTGGCGCGGATGTAAAAAATTACATCCGCCCCTACTACCGCACCGGAGCGGCACTAGGCCAGAGTGCGGCGGTACTACCGCACCAGAGGAGCGGTACTACCGTGAGGGGCGCGGATGTAAAAAATTACATCCGCCCCTACTACCGCACTGGAGCGGCACTAGGCCAAGGTACCGCGGTACTACCGCGCCAGAGGGGCGGTACTACCGTGACCTGTCGCGGTACTACCGCGTGTACTTGCGGTACTACCGCAAGTACAGCAGTAGTCGTCAGTTTTTCGCACAACAATGATAACGATGGGTAGCTCCAAAGTGCAAGGAAAGGAGGGGCAAGTGTACGTGTGATTCCACCCTACCTTTCCGACGCGGACCCCCTCTTAATAGTACGGCTCTCCTACGACTCAACTCCACCAAAGAGAAACGTAGAACAACGACGGCTTCACTAGTCTTCGAGGGGCACCGAATCATCTTGTGCCTAATGAAGAAGTATCTGTGGGACTCAAGGCACATGATTAGTCTGCACGAGTATTGTCATCAATCACCAAAACACTTAGGGATAAATATGCCCTTACAGCGCTCACGGACGAGTCCCAGGGACGACTTCCAGAGAAGCCGGCTTTGGGGAGTCGGCCTGCGACTCCAACAAACCCCATGACCTCATCAAAGGGGACGAGGCAGGGGCGTGGCTACAACAAAGCCCACCCCCGCCCCTCACCAAGGGCAGGCATGGCCACAGCACACTGTACCCCGGAAGATCTCCGTGTGGCGTGGCACTGTTGCCATGCCGGCCCTGACATCAGCAACGCAGGGCCGAATCCTGCACCCACAATGGCTTGTCTGTACGGCCTGGAGGCAGCAGGGCCCACCAGTCAGTGAGACCTCGGGAGACAGCGGGAGAACCACCAGTCGGACCCATCGTGAGTCGGCCCGGGGGAGTCGGCCGAGCCCTCCCCCGGGGCCCACGCGCCATTAATCAATATGAGATGGGGAGTGGCAACAGTGATCGCCCGCCAGGCGGCGGGGCTGTTGCCACGACCTCATGATCAAGCCCACGTCATTAGAAGTACGACTACAGTAATCAGCAGCTGGCAAGACCCGCCCGCGGCGGACACGACCTGTCGGCTCCATACCCGGCCAGTTGGCGGGGCCCGCCAGTCGGCGGGCCCCAGCGGTCAGCAGAGAAGACAGAGGCCAGAGACACTGACGGCTGGGCCCGCGCCCAGCCGGATTACCATTGTACCCCTGGGGGTAGGCCTATATAAACCCCCCATGGCACCCATGCAAAGGGTTGGAACCCATTAGCTCTAGACCAAATCATATAGGAGGGAGAGAGCTAGTCTTGCCCTCTCCCACCACCAGAAAACAGCTCAAGGAGCAACCGTGTAAGCACTTTGCCATAGTGATCATGCGGAGACCCCGCAGAGCAGCAGTAGGGGTATTATCTCCCCGGAGAGCCCCGAAGGTGGGTAAGATTCGCCGGCGTGCATGTCTTCGCCTCATCCCGTTTCCAGGCACTGGCGATGTTCTACTCGCCCCACCATGATAAGCCATCTGTTGGCATATGTTGCACGAAACCCCCAACATTTGGCACCCACCGTGGGGCCTGGTGCACCACCGTCCAGAGATCTATTCTGGACGGGAACCCTTTTCCTCCCTAGCGGGCGCAGCCAGCCAGGCACGCCAGATGGAGTTTGCGCCGACGCGCTAAGCGGCGTCGAGATCGCCTGCGCGGTCAGCTCCTTGGCCGAACTCGTCGGCGAGGTCTGCCTCTCCGACGAACCTGCATCCAACGCAGGCACGGGCGGCCCCGAGAACCTCCTCGCGGGCCTCCTCGATCAACTCCACGTTTCCGCCGAGCCTGCCGTAGACTTGGAGTCCGCAGGCTCCACCGACCCAATGCTGGTCGACTCCGACACCGTGTCGCTCGATGCGTTCCCCACCAATGTGGTGGTCTACGAGGAACCTCTCCCCCACGCAGAGAGCGACGGAAGCACCGTCACTGAGGTGCTAGTCATCAGTCATGACGAGTTCCCCGGCGGAGGAGCACCCGACTCACTCGGCGCGGCACTGCAAGACCTAACTGCGCCCATTCTGGAAGACGCTCGCGCAGAGATGTTGGAGGCACGCCGCCTTCAGCTCGTTGAAGGCACGAAGAAGCTGGCCAGCATGAGGCGCTTGTCAGAAGCCTACCGGCGGGAGATGGATCGGCCGTCGGCGGCTCGCCGGCCCCGGCGGAGCCCAGCCGCCTTGGCGCGGTCCGGCAGCGCGGCGTAGCCATCACCAACCTGTTTGGGGCAAGCCGCTCTGTGTACGCTACACCAGCAGAGAACATCCGAGCCGCCCAGGCAGCGGCGGACGAGCTGGACAATTTCGAGGGCGAAGAACGCCGCCTCATGATGGAGCGAGTCCAACGGCTTCTCGACGCGGCCGCCGCGCAGAACGAGGCCGGCTGCCGCGCGGAGGCGCCTCAACGGCCCAACGACGACCTTGACCAAGACCAAGGCGTGACGTCTCAGATGCCAACTGTCAGCCACAGTCGGACTCGCATTACCATAGAGCGCGACCGAGACGGCCGCCCAAGGGCAGTGGAACGACGGGACGACTGTCCGCCTCCCCCTCCCCGCAAGGAGAGGCGAGTCTCCCCGCCGCCTGTTGACCATCCGACTCTCGTGACCGCCTCGGCCGCCGAGAGGGAGTTGGAGAGAACGACGCCCGCCATCGGATCGACCGACTCCACTGATCCTTAGCACTGGAAGAAGAAGACGAGCTGGGTCTGCCTTGTTTCGGGCCCCGCATTCGGGACGAGCCCTTTCCTAGAGGATTCATGCTCCCAAGAGACACGCCCAAGTATACCGGCTCCGTGAAGCCGGAAGACTGGCTAGTCGACTACTCCACGGCTGTTAGCATAGCAAACGGCAACAAGCGTGTCGCCGTAAAGTACGTTCCGCTCATGCTCCAGGGCACGGCCCGAACATGGCTGAACAGCCTAAAGCCCCGCAGCATCAAGAACTGGGTCGACTTCACCAAAGCGTTCGTCCGCAACTTCACCAGCACGTACAAGCGTCCTCCCAAGCCTCGTCAGCTCTCCTTGTGCGTGCAAGGCCCCGACAAGTCTACTCGTGATTACCTCACGCGTTGGGCCGAGCTCCGGAACTCCTGCGAGGGCGTGCACGAGGTGCAGGCTATCGAGTACTTTATAGCCGGGTGCAGGGAAGGCACCCTCCTCAAGCACAAGCTCCTCTGCGATGAGCCAGAAACCCTCGATGAGCTGCTGATCATAGCGGACAAGTACGCCACGGCCGACTCCTCCATGAAGGCGGAAATTCAAATCAGCACAACTGGCAAAGTGGCTCCTCAAGCTCCAAGAACTCCGGCGGCAGACGCCGGCCGGCGACAACAGCAGGGCGACAACAAGCGCAAGGCCCTGCAGCCGGCTTCTAGCAGCCGGCAGGTCGCGACCGTTGAAGCCCAGCAGCCAGAAGAGCAGCCCCCGCCCAAGCGACAGAAAGGCGTCAAGCCAAACTGGTTGCCAGCCTTCTCCTATGAGCAGACCTTGGATGGACCTTGCAAGTTCCACAGCGGCACAAAGCCGTTGAATCACACCACCCGGAAGTGCCACTAGCTCACCAGGATCGCCCAGGGAGACGGCCTCCTGCCTCCCCCGCCTGCTGGGCCGCCGCCTCCGCCTCCGCCCCAGCAGCCGGCAGTCAGGCCAGTCGGAGCAGTACAAGACGAATACCCTGAAGAGCATGGAGCCTATGTGGTGTTCACCAGTGTGGCTGATGATCGATGCAGCAGGCGGCTACAGCGACAAGAGGTGAATGCAGTAGCGTCGGAGACGCTAGAGTTCATGCACTGGTTTGAGAAGCCCATCAGCTGGAGCAGGGCTGACAACCCAGAGGTGATGCCGAGTCCGGGCTCCTACACCTTGGTCCTGGACGCCACCTTTGCTACAGACAGACGAGTCGCGCGTTTCTCGCGAGTTTTGATAGACGGGGGCAGCAACATCAATATCCTGTACAAGGACACCATGGAGAAGTTAGGGATAAAGCAAAGACAGCTTCAGAACAGCCAAACTATTTTCCATGACATTGTTCCTGGGCTTTCCTGCTCGCCAATCGGCAAGATCCTGATGGATGTCCCCTTTGGGGACAAAGATCACTTCCGTAGAGAGCCCGTTTGGTTTGAGGTGGTGGATCTTGAGAGCCCATACCATGCGCTGCTTGGCCGACCTGCCTTGGCCAAGTTCATGGCGGTCCCCCACTACGCCTACCTCAAGATGAGGATGCCCAGTTCCAGGGGAATTCTGACTGTGGCTAGCGACTACCGGAAGTCGTCTGCTTGCGCAGCTGAGAGCAGTCGGCTGGCCGAGTCCCTGGTAATTGCGGCTGAGAAGCGGCTCCTTAAGCGAGTTGTGGCGATGGCCGGCAAGCAGCCTGAGGTATCGCCCAGCCCAAAAGAGTCGGAGGCTGAGGGTTCGTTCAAGCCGGCCAAAGAGACAAAGAAGATACCCTTGGACCCGGAGCACCCAGAGAGGTACGCCGTCGTAGGTACAAACCTCGACAACAAATAGGAAGGAGAGCTCGTCGATTTCCTCCATGAGAATCGGGACATCTTCACATGGTCCCCCAAAGACATGCCAGGTGTACCGACGGAATTCGCCGAGCACAAGTTACATGTCTGATCTGATGCAAAACCGGTCAGACATCCCCTGCGCCGCTTATCAGAAGAGAAGAGAAGAGTTGTCGGAGAAGAGATAGCCCGACTCCTAGCAGCCAGCTTCATTATGGAAGTGTTCTTTCCAGAATGGCTAGCAAATCCGGTCCTGGTACTAAAGAAGAACAAGCAGTGGCGAATGTGTATGGACTACACGAGCCTCAACAAGGCCTGCCCTAAGGATCCATTCGCTTTGCCAAGAATCGATCAGGTGATAGACTCCACAGCCGGATGCGAGCTGTTGAGTTTTTTGGATGCATACTCAGGATATCACCAGATCAACCTAAACCCGGCTGACAGACTGAAAACCGCCTTCATCACGCCGTTTGGAGCCTTCTGCTACCTCACCATGACGTTCGGCTTAAGGAACGCCGGCGCCACCTTTCAGCGTTGCATGTAGAAGTGCCTTCTCAAGCAGCTCGGCAGGAACGCCCATGTTTACGTGGACGACGTGGTGGTGAAGACAGAAAAGCGTGGGACACTGCTGGAAGGCCTCAAGGAGACTTTTGAGAACCTGCGCCGGTTCCAGATAAAGCTCAACCACGAGAAGTGTGTCTTCGGAGTACCAGCCGGCCAGCTGCTAGGTTTCCTAGTCTCTGAACGCGGCATAGAATGCAACCCAGTAAAAATCAAGGCCATTGAGAGGATGGAGGTACCCAGCCGACTGCTGGATGTGCAGAAGTTCACCGGCTGCTTAGCGTCCATCAGCCGATTCATCAGTCGGCTGGGCGAGAAAGCTCTCCCCTTATACCAACTCATGAAGAAGACCACTTTTTTTGAGTGGAACTATAAGGCGGACGAAGCTTTTCACAGTTGAAGAAGATGCTGACTACTCCACCCGTCCTGGCGGCTTCGACTCCCAAGGAACCTATGCTCCTGTACATCGCCGCCACCAGCCGAGTAGTCAGCACAATCATTGTAGTGGAGCGCAAGGAGGAAGGCAAGGCGCTGCCTGTCCAGAGACCGGTATATTACCTGAGCGAGGTACTATCGACCTCCAAGCAGAACTACCCCCACTACCAGAAGATGTGCTATGGCGTACACTTTGCTGCCAAGAAATTGAAGCCTTACTTTCAAGAGCATCCAATCACGGTGGTCTGCACGGCCCCACTTGCCGAGATCATCGGTAGCCGAGATGCTTCTGGTCGAGTGGCCAAGTGGGCCATAGAGCTGGCTCCTTACACCATCCACTACCAGCCCCGCACCGCTATCAAATCACAAGCACTGGCCGACTTCCTCGTCGACTGGGCCGAGACCCAGTACCTGCCTCCAGCACCTGATTCCACCCATTGGCGGATGCATTTTGACGGCTCCAAGATGCGCACTGGCTTGGGAGCCGGAGTCGTCATCACCTCTCCCAAAGGCGACAAGCTCAAGTATGCGCTGCAAATCCACTTTGCCGCCTCCAATAACGTTGCCGAGTACGAGGCGCTCATTCACGGGCTCCGGCTTGCCAAAGATCTTGGCATCCACCGGATCTTGTGTTATGGCGACTCGGACTTAGTGGTCCAGCAATCATCTGGCGACTGGGACGCGAAAGATGCAAACATGGCGAGCTACCATTTCCTCGTGCAGCAACTCAGCGGGTATTTCGAAGGGTGCGAGTTTCTCCATGTGCCAAGAAACGGCAACGACCAAGCAGATGCCTTGGCACGAATAGGCTCTACCCGCCAAGCAATACCATCTGGCGTCGCCCTTCAATGCCTCCTTAAGCCGTCTATCAAGCCTTCACTAGAATCAGACTCCATTTTTGTGCCGGCTCCTCCCGAAGATGGCGGATCCGACTCCAGGGCTCCGGCAGTCGGAACGAGGATTTTTGCGGAAGACCCAAAAGCTGCCACAGCCAAACCCAGCCCGGGGACTACGGTGGCGGACTCGAAGACTCCAGAACTCGGCCCAAGGACCGCGCCAGTCGGCCTGGGACTTCATCAACCCAGCAAGCGGCTGTTGACTCCAACCCGCTGCCTCCAAGCCCAACCGCCCTCGTCCAAGTCGAAGTTCTGGCAGTCGAAGAAGTAGCAGCACCCTCATGGGCCCAGCCCATCCTCAAATTCCTGGTGAACAAAGAGCTGCCGACGGATGAAACTTCAGCTCGGCAAATACAACGCTGGGCGGCAACCTACACCATAGTCAACAGAGAGCTGGTCAGGCGCAGCGTCACTGGTGTCTACCAGCGCTGCGTAGAGCCAGACCAAGGCCAAGGAATTCTCAAAGACATCCATCAAGGCGAGTGTAGCCACCATGCGCCTTTAAGAGCACTCGTCGCCAAAGCCTTTCGACACGGTTTCTTCTGGCCAACTGCCTTGGAAGAGGCCAAGGAGCTGGTCCAAAAATGCAAAGGGTGTCAGAAGTTCAGCTCCAAGCCGCACCAGCCAGCTTCTGCACTCAAGACCATCCCCATTGCCTGGCCTTTCGCAATTTGGGGTCTAGACATGGTGGGACCATTCAAAACAGCATGAG
The DNA here is from genome assembly GCF_018294505.1 of Triticum aestivum. Classification (NCBI taxonomy): domain Eukaryota; kingdom Viridiplantae; phylum Streptophyta; class Magnoliopsida; order Poales; family Poaceae; genus Triticum; species Triticum aestivum. The sequence continues at coordinate 246,026,972 of NC_057806.1, forward strand.
GTGGTTTAACTCACTTACTTGTCGCAGTGGACAAGTTCACCAAGTGGATAGAAGCAAAGCCAATCAAGAAGCTGAACGGTCTGACTGCCGTAACTTTCATCTCCGATATCACAATTCGGTATGGCATACCACATAGCATCATCACCGACAACGGCACAAATTTCGCCAAAGGCGCCTTGGCCCGTTTCTGCGCAACACAGGGCATCCGACTGGACCTAGCGTCCGTCGCCCATCCGCAGTCAAACGGCCAAGTGGAGCGAGCAAACGGCCTCATCCTGTCCGGCATCAAGCCTCGGTTGATCGAGCCTCTGGAGCGCTCGGCTGGCTGCTGGCTCGACGAGCTGCCAGCCGTCCTCTGGAGTCTGCGCACGACTCCAAACAAGTCAACCGGCTTCACGCCCTTCTTCCTCATCTACGGTGCCGAAGCCGTTATCCCAACGGACATAGAGTTCGACTCCCCACGAGTCACCATGTACACCAAGGAGGAAGCAGAAGAAGCACGACAAGACGGTGTCGATCTGCTAGAAGAGGGCCGGCTGTTGGCACTCAGCCGGTCCAGCATCTACCAGCAGAGCTTGCACCGATACCACAACAGGAAGGTCAGGCCAAGATCTTTCCAAGAAGGCGACCTTGTGGTCCGGCTAATCCAGCGAACAGCCGGCCAACACAAGTTGTCGGCGCCTTGGGAGGGCCCTTTCATCATCAGCAAAGTACTGGGCAACGATTCCTACTACCTGATCGACGCTCAAAAGCGCCGAGCATGCAAGAGGGATGACTCCGGCAAGGAGACAGAGCGGCCATGGAATGCAAATCTCCTCCGAAGATTTTACAGTTGATGCAGTATGTACCACGCTACCTTTTGTATGAAAGTACCAAGACTTCGGGCCCCCCGAGGAGAGCTCGGGGACTGCCCTCTTTTGTCTGTATGATAAAAATTATGAATGCGAGTATGTCACTCCTTTTTATGCCGTTTGGCCCCGGGCTCGACAAGTCGGCCCGGGGACTTGCTGCCTTGCACTATGAAATGCTTCCTGCAGTCGGACAAGTAGTGTGTAAATGCCTAAACCGTCTCCTGTCAGAAGCCGTAGCTCGCAGAGCGACTGTACGGTGGGCAGCAGTAAGGTAGAATGGGCATTCGCATGAAAAATGGCTAAGGACTCAAAGCATAAAACATAGCTCAAGATAGCTTCCAGCCTTTCTTGCAAACCGACTCTTGGATAGTCGGATTGCCGTCTTCTATCTAACTTGCTCAAAAAAAAATCTTGAAAACGGCTAAGTACTTGCTTTCCCAAAGTAGCCTAGCACTTGATCCAGCGACAGTCCGCAGAGCGGCTGTCCGATTGGCAAGGCACACAACTAAGAGAAAGCGACAAAGGAAAAAAGCCAAAAGAGCAATGAGCAAGAAAAGATAGATATATATATTTACATAACATAGGCCCTTGGCCGAATTGTCGAGTAGAGGTTCAAAATACAGCCGGCGGGTGGAATTGTGCGAATTAACAAAATTCTTCAAAGACTACTGAAGCAGACAAAACAAAGATACAACGGCAGCTTAGGAAGCAGCAGACGGACTCAGAGGGTCGGAGGAGGCGCCAGCGCCAGGCGTCGGGGCGGCCGGCTGGCTAGTCTCGGCTTGATCGCCTCCGGCAGCAGTCAGGTCGGTTGAACGTGGCTCGTTGCTGGAGGCACGGTCGAGTTGAGGCTGGTCGTCTGCTCCGTCTTCTGGTGCCTCCGCCTTGCCTCCGTCCTCCGCCTCGCCCTCTTCCTCGACGCTGGAGCCAATCACCTCCGCCGAGTCCTCGCTGTAGTCTGGGTTCATCCCAAACCACTCTGGCGGTACCTCCTCGCCGTCTTCAGACCGCTCGGGGATGAAGATGCTGGTGTTGGTGTACTCGGCGATCGCCACAGCATGCTTGACGAGGGTGTCTTCCGCGGCCGCCAGCTCCGGCTGGGCCTCCGACCGAAGCGTGGCCAGCCGGTCTAGGTCCAGCCCCGGATACCATGCCTTGACGAACTCCAAGGCCCGGCGCGCTCCAGCTCGGGCCGAAGAGCCCTTCCAGGCCTCAAGACGACCAGCCACGACCTCCAGCCAGTCGGCCGTCAGGCTGGGGGTGCGCGGAGCCTACATATCCGGCCACAGGGTGGCAATCGCCTGGGCACCGACACGCTGAAGCCGGCCCAGCATCCGGTGAGCCGGCCGGAGGCAAGCCTCAATGCTCAGGATGTGCTCGTCAAGAGTTTGGGGGGCATCGGCGGCAAATTCTACGCCTCTGCCCTCCGACCTTCACGGTCAGCCTCGATGGCTTGGATGGCGGCCTGCGACTGCCCAGGGAAGAAGTCTGCAAAGACGCAAAGAAACGAAGAAGCAAGTCAAAAACCAGGAGTCGGCACGACTTAAATCGGCAGCTCAAAGAAAGAAAATAAAGAGGCTCACCATCAACGATGTCTTCAATCTCGTGGAAGCCGGAGGACAGCAGCGCCTCCTTGTCAGACCAGGAGGAGTGCTCGCTCGCGAACTCGGCCAAGAGGGCGGTTTCCGTCTCCTCCGCCTCCCTCTGCGACTTCACAAGCAGCTCCTTCTGCTCTGCCAATTCAGTGGCCAGCAGATCGCGCTCCATGGCGAGCTTGCTGCACTCCTCCTCTTTGGCGCGCAAAGCGGAGTTGGCATCGCTCAGCTGCTGTTGAAGAGCAGCGTTGGCCCCTGAGAAGAAGAAAGAAAGAAGGCGTCAAGCCACCAGTAAAGAAGGTCGCCAGGGAGATCCGGCCCGACTGCTCAGCAGTCGGCCCGAATCTCGGGGACTACAGCCCGCGGGTGCGCCAGCGCGCCCCCGCGAAGAAGGAAAAGTACTTACTCCAGCTCTCCGACAGATCGATGGTCCGCTTGCCCAGCTCTTCAACGTTACGGTTGAAGGCAGTGATGCGGAGGTTGTGGTAATCCTGCGACGAACATTTCAGACAAAAAGTTAATACCCAAAGTTCATCAATTGGAGTTCCGGGCTGCCTGCTCAGCAGCCAGCCCGAAACTCGGGGACTACACCCAGTGGGTGAGCTGGCGCGCTCCCATAGAGAGGAACAAGAAAAACAAAGGCCAAAAGGAAAAACATACCCGGACGACTGCCCGCGACGCCAGGTACGCCTTGGTGCAATTCTGGAGAGCGTCGCCCTCGGCATGAAGCTTCGCCTGGACGTCCAGAAGCGCCTGGTTCAGCGGCCCTGTGCCGCCACCTCGCACCCACCCAATGGGTGTGGCGCTCGTCACCTCAGCGTCTGGGATCGCCGAGCTGGCAGCGCCGGTTTCCAGGGGACGGGGCGCCGAAGTCGCCTTCTCCAGACGGCGGCGCGTTGGCGAGCCGACTTGGAGGAGTAGCCTCGCCACGGCCTCGTCTTCGGTCGGCGGCACCAGAGGGCCCGCCGGCTGCTCGCCCTGCGCACCTTCAGACGGCGGCGGAGGCGGCGATGGAACGTTCGCATCTGGCGTACAGGGGTTGCCGCCCTCCCCCTCCACGACGGGGTTCTCCCGGCCGGCTTCCCCAGTCTGCCCCGTGAACTCTGGAGGCGGCGGCACAGAGTTCAACGGGGTGACGAGCACTGCCGACTGGCGGCGTGCGGCTTCCTCAGCCTGCTGCTTCGCCGCGGCGGCGGCTTCGGCCTCCGCTAGTTTTTTCTTAGCGGAGGCCTCTGCCCTGTCGGCCTCCGCCTTCTCTAGGCGGAGGGCCTCTTCTTCGTTGCGCTTCTCCTGCGCATTCCGCTCCATCGCCTCCCGGAGGTCAGCAGCGGGGTCAATCCGCCGAGTGGTGGCGGACGTCTCCGCTGACCCCATGACGGAGGCGGCGGTGACCCTCTCAAGAGAGAGGGGATCCCTGAAGCAAGAGGGGCAAGCAGAGACTCAGACAAATCACGAAGAAAGAATAAAACTTTGAAGACAGAATACTTACGCGGAGACCAACGGCGGCTTCTTCACTTCCTTACGGAAGCGGATGGCCTTCGCGGCCGCCTCGTCCCGCCGGGTCGCCGCAGCCGAACCCTTGGGCTTCTTCGGCCGATTGCCGAACAAGGTCGGCACGGCCCTGCGCTTCTTCCCGCCGCCTGGAGCACCCGGCGCGGCAGAAGAACCCGCGCCAGGCTGGCTGGCTCCTGGCCGATGGCGAGGGGCGACTTCTCCCTCGGCGTCGTCGTCAGGCTAGTCGGCGAAAGTGGCCGAAGGCCTGAAGTCGCCCGCTGTTCCTCCTCCTCCCTCGGCGTCATCTTCCAGAGCCGCCGCCCCCAGATCGGGGTCATCGACGTCGCTCTCCGCCCGGTCGGCGAGGAACTCGCGGGCCGGCCCTGAGGTGCCGGCTGGTGGGTGAAGGAGGGGATTCTAACCAAAGCCGACTGGTCAAAACAAAACTCGGCAAGAAGAAGACAATCCAAAGAAAGAAAAGAAAGGCGACTCACCACGGGCGGGGGGTTGGCACGGGAGTACGGCTCCTTGCCGAATCGCCAGTCCTCCAGGAGCCTGCTGTCCGAGAGGTAGTTCACCATGAAGGCCACCTCTTCGTGAGGCATGTCCTTGGTGCACATCCGACTCGGGTCGCGGTGCCCGCTCATCTGGCATATCATATGAGGGCGGCCTTGGAGTGGAAGAACTCGGCGTGAAACGAAGGCGGCCAGCAGGTCCGGACCAGTCAAACCCTCCGACTGCGTCAGCACTCGGAGCCGCGTGATGGCGCCGGCTCCCGCAGGCGTCAGCGACTTTGCCCGGTACGACCAGTTGGGCAGTCGCCCAGCCGGCGGGCCGGCTTCGAAAGCCGGCAAGTTGACCCAGTCTCCCCTCGCGGAGGCGTTCTTGACGTAGAAGTAGGATCTCTGCCACATCTTCACCGACTTGATCAGCGAGATGGAGGGGAAGGGATTGTCGGCCCCCAACCTTCGCACGACGATGAAAGTGCCGCACTGAGCCGGCACGCCCGCAGCCTGGGTGCCGATCTTGGAGAAGAAGAACTCCCCCCAGAGCTCGAGGGTGGGGAGGACTCCGAGGAAGCCTTCGCACATGGCCACGAAGGCGGACAGCAGCACCACTGCGTTGGGGGTGAGGTGGTGCGGCTGGAGGCCGTAGAACTCCAGGAAGGACCGGAAGAAATTGCTCGCCGGCAGCCCCAGCCCGCGCAGGCAGTGCGAGCGGAAGATGACCCGCTCGCCCTCCTGTGGTGCGGGGGAAATCCCCCCCTTCGGCGCAAGATGCACCTGCACGCGATCCTCGCCGCGAAGTTGACGGGTCCGGCGGAGGAACTCAATGTGGTCTTCATGAACTTCGGAGCCGTCCCAGGTGCCGGAGCGCATTGGGGGAGGCGCGGCGGCGGAGGAAGAACTCATCGCGAGCTGTCGCCGCAGCGTTCGCCAGAGCTTGGGCATACGGCGGAGCGAAGAAGAGAAGAGGAAGGAGGAGAGCGAGGAGCAGCAAGGAGGAAGAGAACAAGGTGTAGTGGGAAGGAGGGGCGCGCGTGCCCCCCTCTTCCCCCTACTTATAGCCTCGTGGGCTGCGAAGCCGAGGGGGCGGACGTGGGGATATACTGCGCCCACAACCCCACGACCCCCATGATCCACGATAATGTTACTGCGCGCAGTAACTCCACGGGAATCCCAACCATCCACCGGGGTCGCAGCGGATCCGCTCGGGCGCCGAGGCGCGGTAGTGGCGGGCCCCGCCTATGGGCCTGTCCCATCGCGCGCATTGGCTGGCAGGACGGCCTAGCCATGTGCCCTCGCGTGACAGGCCAAGAACGGGCGGCGGCCTGGAGGCTTAGCCAGCACGCCACTTAAATCCCGCCGCGACGTTCGAAATACTGAGCGAGTTGGAATTGAGTGAGTCCGAGTTGAGCAAGTCCGACTCCTTCTAGTCGGCCTGGCAGAAGTCAATCAAAGACCATGTGTTGAGCACCCGGAAAGAGAAACTGCTGAGGCTTCTCGGCCGATCGTTCGCGGCGCCTCACCAGCTTCGGGGACTACTGTCGGAGTAATGGGCCATGGGTAGGCCAACCCGAGTCCCATAACCTTTCAAGACATCGGGGCAGGCTGCGCCCCTCAAGACCCCAGGACAAAGAGCCGCCTCCTGAGGAGTCGACGGCAAGGCGGCCGACTGCCCGCTCACAGCCGAGTCCCAGGGACGACTTCCAGAGAAGCCGGCTTTGGGGAGTCGGCCTGCGACTCCAATAAACCCCATGACCTCATCAAAGGGGACGAGGCAGGGGCATGGCTATAGCAAAGACCACCCCCGCCCCTCACCAAGGGCAGGCATGGCCACAGCATGCCGTACCCCGGAAGATCTGCGTGCGGCGTGGCACTGTTGCCATGCCGGCCCTGACATCAGCACCGCAGGGCCGAATCCTGCACCCACGACGGCTTGTCTGTACGGCCTGGAGGCAGCAGGGCCCACCAGTCAGTGAGACCTCGGGAGATGGCGGGAGAACCACCAGTCGGACCCGTCGGGAGTCGGCCCAGGGGAGTCGGCCGAGCCCTCCCCTGGGGCCCACGCGCCATTAATCAAGATGAGATGGGGAGTGGCAACGGTGATCGCCCGCCAGGCGGCGGGGCTGTTGCCACGACCTCATGATCAAGCCCGCGTCATCAAAAGTACGGCTACAGTAATCAACAGCCGGCAAGACCCGCCCGCAGCGGACGCGGCCTGTCGGCTCCGTACCCGGCCAGTCGGCGGGGCTCGCCAGTCGACGGGCCCCAGCGGTCAGCAGAGAAGACGGAGGCCAGAGACACTGACGGCTGGGCCCGCGCCCAGCCGGATTACCATTGTACCCCTGGGGGGTAGGCCTATATAAACCCCCCAGGGCACCCATGCAAATGGTTGGAACCCATTAGCTCTAGACCAAATCATATAGGAGGGAGAGAGCTAGTCTTGCCCTCTCCCACCACCAAAAAACAGCTCAAGGAGCAACCGTGTAAGCACTTTGCCATAGTGATCATGCAGAGACCCCGCAGAGCACCAGTAGGGGTATTATCTCCCCGGAGAGCCCCGAAGCTGGGTAAGATTCGCCGGCGTGCATGTCTTCGCCTCATCCCGTTTCCAGGCACCGGCGATGTTCTACTCGCCCCCACCATGATAAGCCATCCGTTGGCATATGTCGCACCAAACACCCGACAATTATCCTTTCAATCTGTACTTCATTTGCAACACGAGGATGGATAGGACGAAGATTTTCCTCTTGCTAATCATTGTCATCGTTAGAAGGATTGTCTTTAGGCTGAGCATTGTCTTCAGGTTGATCAGGTGCATAGATGATAAGTTCCTCTTCAGGCTGAGCTTCAGATGGTATGATTTCTCCAGTTCCCATAAGTTTGATTGATTTACTGGATGGAACTTCATCTAGCACATTTGGCAGGTGCTCTCTTTGCGAGCTGTTAGTCTCATCAAACCGCACATCCACAGTTTCAACCACTTTATAGTGAAAGAGGTTGAAGACTCTGTAGGAGTGTGAATCCTTTCCATATCCAAGCATAAAACCTTCATGTGCTTTCGGTGCAAATTTTGAAGTGTGATGTGGATCCTTGATCCAGCACCTGGCACCAAATACTCTGAAGTAACTGACATTGGCTTCTTGCCAGTAAGGAGCTCATAGGATGTCTTGTCCAGAAGCTTGTGAAGATAAACACGGTTGATGATATGGCATGCAGTATCAATGGCTTCAGGCCAGAACTTTCTTGGAGTCTTGTATTCATCAAGCATCGTCCGGGCCATCTCAATAAGTGTTCTGTTCTTGCGTTCCACGACGCCATTCTGATGCGGCGTGTATGGAGCTGAGAATTCATGTGTGATGCCCAAAGTATCAAGATAAGTATCTAGGCCAGTATTCTTGAATTCAGTGCCATTGTCACTTCTGATGTGCTTGATCTTGACGCCATAGTTGTTCATGGCTCAATTGTCGAAGCGTTTGAAGACATCGCGCACTTTAGTCTTGTAGAGGATTATATGCACCCAAGTATATCTTGAATAATCATCAACAATGACAAAGCCATAGAGACAAGTAGTAGTAGTAAGAGTTGAGTAATGAGTGGGACCAAAAAGGTCCATGTGGAGCAGTTCGAAGGGTTGAGTCGTTGTCATGATTGTCTTCGAGGGATGCTTGTCCCTTGTCATCTTTCCTGCTTCACAGGCACCGCATAAGTGATCCTTCTTGAACTTGACGCCCTCGATGCCTATGACATGCTTCTTCCTTGCAAGGGTGTGCAGGTTCCTCATGCCAGCATGCCCTAGCCTCCGATGCCAGAGCCAGCATTCGGAAGCTTTTGCTAGAAGACATACGACAAGTTGTGGTCCTGCTGAGAAATCTACCACATACAAATCATCTTTCCGATACCCTTCAAAGACTAGAGACTTGTCAGATTCCATTAGAACAATGAAACGATATTTTCCAAACATCACAATCATGTTCAAATCACAAAGCATTGAGAGAGACATTAAGTTGAAACCAAGGGATTCAACAAGCATGACTTTATCCATGTGTTGATACCTTGAGATTGCAACTCTACCTAGACCCAATACCTTTCTTTTACCAGTGACAGCAAGTGTGATATGACTTTTGTCAGATGGACGTAAGGTTGAGTCCATGAGAAGACTTCACTTGCCAGTCATGTGATTAGTACACCCACTATTAACAATCCACTCTGAAGCAGCTGGTGTCGTGCCCTACAGTGCAGTTAGGGGGATAGGCTTCACGAAGAGAATTGTGAAGCATAAACATTTGACGAGCAAGTGGATTATGAAAGCTTAGATCGAGGTTAGGACTGATAGGGCAAGTAGCAAGCGACTCAAGAACAAAATACGTAATAAGACCATTTGGGCATTTGATCTTGCGCCCTACAAGATGTTTAAGGTCCCCAGCAATAGCTTCAGACGAATTTGATTGTCGGCCGGAGACCTTTCCCTGCAAAAGAGAGTTAAGCTTTCTTAGCCACCCACATCTTCAAGGGTGGCTTCGAAGCAATGAGTCTAAGTGCAACATCTGAGAATTTTGTCTTTGGAGCCCTAGCAAAAAGTCTTGCAGGTGGACAATAGTACTCATAAGAATAAGCAGAGTAGTTCTTGGTCTTATGAACATGGCGGTTTGATGAAACGCGCTCATATTCATAGGCCTGAGTATGGCTTCCCTGCAAAACATTTGCATTAGTGCGACTCAGGTGAGTCCTTTGTCTGTATGAAGCCTTTGGACCATATGAAGCCTGTGGTCTGGGGTTTGTCTTCTTCACTTGTGGTGTCATGATGACATTCACAGGAAGATTCTCCAGTAACCTTTTCGACACCCAGACTTTCTTCATAGGTGGCCCATTCCTGCAGTTAGTACCAATATACCTGGCAAACACTTCACCATTCTGATTCTTAAACAGTTTATAGTTTGCATCGAAGGATTCATCAATAACAATGGGATTAGTACAATTGAAGCCTGACAGGGTGGATGGATCCACCGAGGGTTCCTTTGCAGCAACCCATGTGGTTTTGGGGTACTGCTCAGGTTTCCAGTAAGAGCCATCAACATTCATTTTCCTTACGAACCCAAGACCCTCTTTTCTAGGGTTTCGGTTTAGGATCTGTCTTTTGAGGACATCACATAGTGTCTGATGCCCTTTGAGACTTTTGTACATCCCTGTTTCAAGCAATGTCTTCAACCTAGCATTTTCATCAGCAATAGCAGTGGTATCCTCAGCAGAGGGGTTAGTTACCACATCAACAGTTGAAGATATTGCAATAGTAGCAGCAGTAGAACATCCAGCAATAGAAGTAGCGTTGTCACGCTCAATGCATTTAAGACATGGTGGTTCAAATCCTTCCTGAGCGGAACTAATCTGTTTGGCGCGAAGTGACTCATTTCCCTTTTGAAGATCTTCATGAGCCGCTCTCAATTTCTCAAGATCTTGCTTCCTTTGAAGATAATCATAGGAAAGCTTTTCATGAGTTGTTGAGAGCGTTTCATGATGACTTTCAAGTTCCTCATACTTAACATGAAGATTTTTTATGTCTTCAATTAAGGACTGAGATCGAGTCATTTCAGCGTCTAACAGGTTATCGCTTTTGTCTAATAGTTTTTGAATATGTTCCATAGCTTTCTATTGTTTAGTTGCAATTTTAGCAAGTGTTTTGTGGCTGGGTTTGGAACCACAATCAGAGTCATATTCACTGGATGTTTGACAGTGAGTAGTGCATGTGTTTACCTTGGCACCGCATGCCATGAAGTAGTAGGTGGGAGCGGAGTAGTCCTTGTCTTTTGCATCGGTGTCGGTGATGAAGTCATTGTCTTCAATGTTGAAGATGGACTTGGAAACGTATGTTGTAGCCAGACTCGCAACGCCAGAATTGGACTCCTCCTCAGACTCCACCTCCGCCTCCTCAGAAGCGAACTCCTCCTCTGAATCCATTTCCTTGCCAACAAGCGCACGAGCCTTGCCAGATGAGCTCTTCTTGTGTGATGAAGACTTTGAGGAAGACTTGGAAGAAGACTTTGAGTATTTATTCTTCTTCTTGTCATCAGAATCATACTCCTTGCTCTTCTTCTTCTTCTTCTTCTTGTTCTCATTGTCCCACTGCGGACACTCAGAGATGTAGTGGCCAGGTTTCTTGCACTTGTGGCATGTTCTCTTCTTGTAGTCATGAGCAGAAGCTTCATCATTCCTTGGGCTTGATCGTGAAGACTTTCTGAAGCCTTTCTTCTTGGTGAATTTTTGGAACTTCTTCACAAGCATAGCAAGCTCCTTTCCAATGTCTTCAGGATCATCAGAACTGCTATCAGATTCTTCTTCAGATGAGGAGACAGCTTTTGCCTTCAAGGCACGAGTTCGCCCATAGTTGGGACCGTAGATGTCTCTTTTCTCAGAAAGCCGAAACTCATGTGTGTTGAGCCTCTCAAGTATGTCAGAAGGATCGAGTGTCTTGAAGTCAGGACGTTCTTGAATCATCAGGGCTAGGTTGTCAAACGAGCTGTCAAGTGATCTCAGGAGTGTCTTGACGACTTCATGCATGGTGATCTCAATAGCGCCGAGGGCTTGAAGCTCATTTGTGATGTCAGTGAGTCGATCAAATGTGAGTTGGACATTCTCATTGTCATTTCTCTTGAAGCGGTTGAAGAGGTTGCGAAGGACACTGGTTCTCTAATCTCTCTGGGTTGAGACGCCTTCGTTGACCTTGGAGAGCCAGTCCCAGACTAGCTTAGATGTTTCCAAAGCACTCAGACGGCCATACTGTCCTTTGGTCAGATGACCACAGATGATGTTCTTGGCAGTGGAGTCCAGTAGAACGAACTTCTTGACATCAGCAGCGGTGACACCTTCACCGGCCTTGGGAACGCCATTCTTGACGACATACCATAGGTCGACATCAATTGCTTCAAGATGCATGCGCATCTTATTCTTCCAGTAGGGATATTCAGTTCCATCGAAGACTGGGCACGCACCGGAGACTTTGATTATCCCTGCAGTCGACATAGCTAAAACTTCAGGTGGTTAAACCGAATCACACAGAACAAGGGAGTACCTTGCTCTGATACCAATTGAAAGTGCTAGTGATCGACTAGAGGGGGGGGGGTGAATAGGCGATTTTTATGAAAGTCTTCAAAACATGGAAGTTTCGAAGACAACGATAGGAATAAACCTATTACCATGTAGCGGAAGGTAGACTACACTAAGCAAGCCATAGTCAAGTATTCAATGAAGTGAAAGCACAACGACTAATAGCAGCTAGGCAGTATAGATCAGGTAGGAAGATAGTGTGAAGCCAATCAGAACAAGCAGTCACTCAGTGAAGACAAACGATAATGCAATCATACAATGACTTCACCAGGACCAACAGTAAGTAAAGGGATGGGAAGGATGAAACCAGTGACTTGTTGAAGACAATGATTTGTTGGACCAGTTCCAGTTGCTGTGAAAATTGTACGTCTGGTTAGGGAGGCTGAGATTCAACTCAGAAGACCATGTCTTCACCTTATTCCCCTTGAGTTAAGGACACCCAGTCCTCGCCCAATCACTCTAGTAAGTCTTCAAGGTAGACTTCCAAACCTTCATAGATTTCGTTCACCGGCGATCCACAATGACTCTTGGATGCTTAGAACGCGACGCCTAACCGGCTGGAGGATTCACAGTCCTCAAGTGTAATAAGTCTTCAGATCACACAGACAGGAAGACTTAAGTGATGCCGAACACTCTTTGTCTCTGGGTGTTTAGGGCTTTATCCTCGCAAGGAATTCTCTCTCAAAGGCTTCAAGGTGGGTTGCTCTCAAACGACAAAAGTCGTGCACTAACTCTGAGCAGCCAACCATTTATGGTTGTAAGGGGTGGGCTATTTATAGCCACTAGGCAACCCGACCTGATTTGTCCGAAATGACCTTGGGTCACTAAGGAACTGACACGTGTTCCAACGGTCAGATTTCAAACACACACGGTAACTTTACTTGGGCTACAAGCAAAGCTGACTTACCCAGCTCTAGATAATATTTGCTCTCATTGTCTTCGCTCGAAGACATAGGATTTTGGTTAAGCATCACTTCAGTCATTCTAACTGGTTCTCTTAGACCCCACTTAACAGTACGATGGTTCCTATGACTCAACAAAGAAGAAAAAGAACGAAGAAACAACTAAGTCTTCGCGCTCCATAGTCTTCACACATTGTCTTCTCTTGTCATAATCTTCAATGTGAATGTCTTCACATCCCACCTTTGACTTCAGTGTCTTCATACATTTTTAGGGGTCATCTCTGGTAGGAAAACCGAATCAATGAGGGACTTCTACCTGTGTTATCCTGCAATTCTCACAAACACATTAGTCCCTCAACCAGGTTTGTCGTCAATACTCCAAAACCAACTAGGGGTGGCACTAGATGCACTTACACTAACCAACTATTTGAAGGAATAAACAAGGCAACAACGGCTGCTGTCAGGAAGGCATACATAGTATTTTCTTAAACATTGAACCATTCCTAACCTTTCCTCTTGTTTTGAGCATATTCTGTGCAGTTCAACTAAAATAAAATGCCATCACCGCCTTGACAATTTAGTGACACTGTACAAAAAGAAATGACTTACCATTACATCATGATGTCAGGTATGTAATCGACAGGCATTAGAGACAAACATGCAGACCTCCTCCGATAACATAATAAGCATTAACTTTAACAAAGGTGTGACTAGATTTACCGGCATAATTTGAGTGAACTCTACACACGATGTTCCTTAATATAAGACGTATTCGCAGTTCAATTTAAAGTACCCAAACGTCTAGTATTTAGAAAAACAAGTAGTAGTTTTCTTGAGCACATATCTGGAAAAGCTTGCCACACCTTATATATGTCCATACACTAATGCAACACCATTCGAATAGTACAAATACACACTAATCTAGTGGCTAGTGCAATAGTAGAGTAGTTTTTTTTATTACGGGGTACAGTACAATGGTTTTACTGAACATATTTCCATAAGCTAGCACTGGAAGATTTCTATAAGCATTAACTATAAAAAATGTAAAGGTAACAAGTTTCAGCATTGGTATACTAGCTGTGCAACAACATTAAACCAAATACAAATGTCTGAAGGTAACTAGCATTATTAATTAATGAAGTGTTTTTTGCAAACTATGTACCTTCAAGCACTACTGCAGGTTGCTGCTAACGCGACACTACAATCAGAGAACCTTTGATGAAACTGTGTGCGATGCAATAATCGCAAACTATGGTGTAAAAGAACCGCCAAAAAGGTGCAAAATGTTTGCGATGCCGGATGCATCAAACACGGTTCTGATTTTAATTGTGTGTGCGATGTAGGGCATACAGTTTAGTTCAATGAACTGTTTGCGATGAGGTGTAACAAAAGAAACAGGCAGCGAGATGAAGGCATGTGCAATATACTCCCTCCGGTCCTTTGTACTTTGCATATTAGGTTTGTCCTAAGTCAATCTCATCCAACTTTGACCAAGTTTATATAAAAAATTATAGACATTCACATAACAACACCAATATCATTAGATTCATTTTGGAATATATTTTCATATTATATTTATTTGATATTATAGATGCTAACAATTTCTAATATAAATTTGGTCAAACTTAGCAAAGTTTGACTTTCGGCAAATCCAATGTGCAGAGTAAAAAGGACCAGAGGGAGTACAACATATAGTTCACTCGGATGAACTGTTTGTGATGAGGAGGAACAATAGAAACGGGCAGCTAGATAAAGGTGTGTGCGACTGAGGGCAAATGCTTCAGAAGGATTAACTATTTGCGATTTGGCAACAGAACAGAAACGGGTCAGCCAGATCAAAGTGTCTGCGATTGATGGCATACACTTCACACGGATGAACTGTTTGCGATTAGCCACAACAAACAGAAACAGTTAGATAGATCAGCGTGTGTGTGCTAGACGGGCACACACATTCTAATTAAAAGAAGCGTGCGTGATGGTAATAACGAGCGCGCACGGTTGTTGGAACAAGACGTGTGCTGACATTGCCTATTGCGGTGCACCCTATGGTGCAAACGCCACATACGCGGCCGAGAAGGCGTGCCCATGTTACGCCTTCTGTTGAAAGTGTCGCACTTATAACCGTTCATATATTTTGGGCTTGCATCTCATCACATTCCAAATTACGGCCACACTATATTTAATTGCAAACATGTTCACACCGATCATAACCTAAATGGTTTCACACTTAGGAGCGTATTAGTACACGTTTATAAATACTACTACTCCAAGATGACTGCACATTCCTCCTCAACTCCTCACCCACAAAAACAAAGTCATTCATGATTGTTCCCTTGCATCTGCCATGGCCAGCGTGAGTTCTGGGTCGAGAGATTGCCACCAGGGAGATGCAAGCATGGAAGCAGAAGCACGAGAGATGTCCCGCCTCATCGAGAAAGCAACCTACATGTCCCGCCGCGCGGCTGTAGCATCACAGAGGTCCTGCCGTGCCGCCGAAGCAGCACAGAGGTCCCACCGCACCGTCGATGCATCAGACTGGTCGGGCCGCACGGAAGCAGAAGAGATGTCCCGCCGCACCGCAAATGCAGCAGAGATGTCCTCCCGTGCCGCGGTGGCCTCGGAAAATGTCTCACGGGCAGGCGAGGACCCTTACAGGCGCATGCATGCGATCGTCCATAGTCGTATGGATCAGATCTCCGGCTGGGCGAGGTTGCAAGATGACATGAAAGCCTCTTTTGAACAGGCTACCGGCGTCATCCAACAACCAAATGAGAGCAATGCGAAGCTCCTGGCCAAGCGCGGCCTGCTGAGGGCAAAGATCGTGGGAAGTGCGGAGCAGCAGGAGGAGACCACTGCCTTGTTGAAGAGGACCGGCGTCATCATCGATAAATTTATGGACGAGAATGACATGCTGCGGATCGACCACAGAAGGCTAGTGGAGGAATCTATGGATGCTCTCAAGCAGCATCTTGAGGACAAGAAAGAGCTCATAGCCGCTCGGCGCGGAGACTAGTTCCCGCGGCATGCAGCAACGTATCAAGAAAGTAGAGATCGGTGAGCCGGATCGTTGTCTTCCTTCTTCTTTTGCCCTTGTGTATTTCGGGCATTGCTGCATGTGGCTTTTTTAATTATGTTCCTAAATATGTAAGACAATTATTATCCATTGTCATCGTCCTTATATTCACCATGCTTGCTATAAGTCATAGTCGATGCTATATAGGTCCGTTGGATCTTACATCAAGATCCGTGCAAAACTTTCTTTTTAGATTTTCATTTTTCTCTCTTAAATCTCAGTCCATTGAGACATATATCCACGCCGTAGAACAGGGGCTCCGGCGCCATTAATGGAGACGTTGGGAGGGAGGTGCGCGGTGGGTAGAGGTCAAAGGGCTCTCCTCCCGATGAGCACATGCAGGGGTATGATCGCACGCCTCCCGTACTCAAATAGCTACCCCGCACGACACCTCCTAGCCAATAAAAAGAGGGGACGTGTGAAGGCATGTAATTGGTAAGTAGCACGCCCGCGATTTCAATAAATACTTGTGTTTCCGATTTGTAATGTGACAACAATTATTCCAAAATGACTTTGTTGATTGTTAATGTGTGCGCTTTCGCATATCGGACAGAAAATTACCACAACATGTTGGTGCCATGTCATGACATCATGCCAACTTTCATGATTTTCAGGCGTGTTTTGGATTTATAGGAATTAAAAAACCAAGTTTCTCAATCTTTCCGGTCGAGCCACGACGCCCAAATGTTTGAATTTCATTCCCATTTCTTGCATGGGACCTAGAAATTCACCCAAGGACACACATGTGATTTTTCAACCAACTTTGGTGCACTGGAGCATGTGCTTGTACTTCAAATTTGAATTATGGACATTAAATGCCTAGAAACTCAATTAATCTATAAAAAAGGCCAAATGAACCCGGAATAATTCCAAAATTTAGCACGATACTTCTATTTTGTCTAATCTGCCTGTGTAAAAAATTAAGGCGGGAGAAGGCAGTGTACGTATGTCGTTTCGCACACGGAGGTGACACGTTCCCTCTCGGAACCACGAGCCTTCTTGAGAGAAGCTTCGGTTTGCAAGAAGCTTACACCAAAGCTTGTCCCAATTTGGCCAAAAAAAATTACCATAGCATGTTGGTGCCATGTCATGACACCATGCCAAGTTTCATGATTTTCAGGCATGTTTTGGATTTACAGGAATTAAAAACCAAGTTTCCCAATCTTTCCGGCCAAGCCATGGCGTCCAAATGTTTGAATTTCATTCCCTTTTCTTGCATGGGACATAGAAATTCACCCAAGGACACACATGTGATTTTCAACCAACTTTGGTGCACTGGAGCATGTACTTATACTCCAAATTTGAATTATGCACATTTAAATGCCCAGAAACTCAATTAATGTATAAAAAAGGCCAAACGAACCCGGAATAATTCCAAAAATTAGCACGATACTTTTATTTGGTCTAATCTGCCTCTGTAAAAAAATTAAGCTGGGAGAAGACAGTGTACATATGTCGTTTCGCACATGGAGGTGACATGTTCCCTCTCGGAACCACGAGCCTTCTTGAGAGAAGCTCCGGTTTGCAAGAAGCTTACACCAAAGCTTGTCCCAATTCGGCCAAAAAAATTACCACAGCATGTTGGTGTCATGCCATGACACTGTGCCAAGTTTCATGATTTTCAGGCGTGGTTTGGATTTACAGGAATTAAAAACCATGTTTCTCAATCTTTCCGGCCGAGCCACGATGCCCAGATGTTTGAATTTCATTCCCATTTCTTGCATGGGACCTAGAAATTCTCCCAAGGACACACATGTGATTTTTCAACCAACTTTGGTGCACTGGAGCATGTGCTTGTATTTCAAATTTGAATTATGCACATTAAATGCCTAGAAACTCAATTAATGTATAAAAAAGGCCAAACAAACCCGGAATAATTCCAAAATTTAGCACGATACTTCTATTTGGTCTAATCTGCCCGTGTAAAAATATTAAGGCAGGGGAAGGCAGTGTACTTATGTCGTTTCGCACACGGAGGTGACACGTTCCCTCTCGGAACCACAAGCCTTCTTGAGGGAAGCTCCAGTTTGCAAGAAGCTTATACCAAAGCTTGTCCCAATTCGGCCCAAAAATTTATCGCAGCATGTTGGTGCCATGTCATGACACCATGCCAAGTTTCATGATTTTCAGGTGTATTTTGGATTTACAAGAATTAAGAAACCAAGTTTCTTAATCTTTCCGGCCGAGCCACGACGCCCAGATGTTTGAATTTAATTCCCATTTCTTGCATGGGACCTATAAATTCATCCAAAGACACACATGTGATTTTTCAACAAACTTTGGTGCACTGGAGCATGCGCTTGTAGTTCAAAATTGAATTATGCACATTAAATGCCCAGAAACTCAATTAATGCATAAAAATGCCAAACGAACCCGTAATAATTCCAAATTTAAACACGACACTGATGTACTAGTTGCATGTTCACTGTACGTAAATGTTCTAGCAATTCAAACACCATCCTTTCCCTCCATAACACCATTTTGTCTTTCAAAACATAATGAAAAATCAGGTATATGACAAACAGTTTACTAGAAAGAATAGTGTGGGATGCGATATAAAATATCTTGGGGCAGCATCTTGTGTGGCTTACGCAGGAAGCTTCATCGTCTACAGTCCACCGCCCCCACTTGAACCACACTTGCGCGCCAGTTTCTCGTGGCCCCGAGCGAAAAAAAAATTCCACCGCGGAAATATCTATCTCCCCGCCCCCTCCATCGCACCAAAAGTCAAATTTCCACTGTTCCTCCTTGCTTTCCAACTTCAAACCTTCACTGCTGCTTACTGGCAGCCCAGCCTCCTCGCCAGCGACCCTTCTTCTTACACCGCCGGCGACCCTTCTTCTTGCAGCGCCGCCTCCTCGCTGGCGACCCTTCTTCTTGTTGTGCAGCCTCCTCGCGGCCGACCCTTCTTCTTGCCACGGGGCCTCGTCGATATGGTCACGTAATCCACGCCCCACTAATAACCCACAAGTATAGGGGATCGCAACAGTTTTCGAGGGTAGAGTATTCAACCCAAATTTATTGATTCGACAGAAGGGGAGCCAAAGAATATTCTCAAGTATTAGCAGCTGAGTTGTCAATTCAACCACACCTGGAAAACTTAATATCTACAACAAAGTATTTAGTAGCAAAGTAATATGATAGTAAAGGTAACAGTGGCAAAAGTAACGTTAGCAGTTTTGTAGTGATTGTAAAAGTGGCTATGCAAAATTAACTAAGCAAAGAACAATATGTGAAAAGCTCGTAGGCAATGGATCAGTGATGGATAATTATGTCGGTTGCGATTCCTCATGCAATAGTTATAACATAGGGTGACACAGAACTAGATCCAGTTCATCAATGTAATGTAGGCATGTATTCTGAATATAGTCATACGTGCTTATGGAAAAGAACTTGCATGACATCTTTTGTCCTAGCCTCCCGTGGCAGCGGGGTCCTATTGGAAACTAAGGGATATTAAGGCATCCTTTTAATAGAGTACCGGACCAAAGCATTAACACTTAGTGAATACATGAACTCCTCAAACTACGGTCATCACTGGGAGTGGTCCCGATTATTGTCACTTCGGGGTTAACGGATCATAACACATAATAGGAGACTATAGACTTGCAAGATAGGATCAAGAACTCACATATATTCATCAAAACATAATAGGTTCAGATCTGAAATCATGGCACTCATGCCCTAGTGACAAGCATTTATCATAGCAAAGTCATAGCAACATCAATCTCAGAACATAGTGGATACTAGGGATCAAACCCTAACAAGACTAACTCAATTACATGATAAATCTCATCCAACCCATCACCGTCCAGCAAGCATACGATGGAATTACTCACGCACGGCAGTGAGCATCATGAAATTGGTGATGGAGGAAGGTTGATGATGACGATGGCGACGGATTCCCCTCTCCGGAGCCCCGAACGGACTCCAGATCAGCCCTCCTGAGAGAGATTAGGGCTTGGCGGTGGCTTCGTATCGTTAAACGCGATGAATCCTTCTCTCTGATTTTTTCTCCCCAAACGTGAATATATAGAGTTGGAGTTGAGGTCGGTGGAGCACCAGGGGGCCCACGAGGTAGGGGGCGCGCCCCCACCCTCGTGGGCAGGGTGTGGGCCCCATGGCCTTGATTCTTTCGCCAGTATTTTTTATATATTCCAAAAATATTCTCTGTTGATTTTCAGGTCATTCCGAGAACTCTTCTTTCTGCACAAAAATAACACCATGGCAACTCTGCTGAAAATAGCGTCAGTCCGGGTTGGTTCCATTCAAGTCATGCAAGTTAGAGTCCAAAACAAGGGCAAAAGTGTTTGGAAAAGTAGATACGATGGAGACGTATCACCCACCCACGCCATCCTCCTCCTTTCTCGTCCCACATGCCCCGACCGACGGTGCTATACCATACGCCGAAATCACTGTCCCCCTCCTCTAATTAAGCGCCGCCCATAGCCATTTTGCATGCAGTATAACATGGAGCTCGGTAGCATGCAGCCGCATGATCGCACGAGGTCGCTATGTCTGCCATGCGTGCCAGCCGCCAGATCTTGGAGGAGCACCTCATCTTCGAGGCCACCGTCGACACCGCCACGCGGTTGTCTACTTTTAAAATATTGTTCATGCTTTTTCTTGAGGTCACCGCCAGTGCCTTCTAGTGATTTGTCCTCTGTAATGTTAATATGCAATCTGATGTTCAGTTAACAGTTTGGTCCTCTTAAATGTAATATTTAGTTAACACTTTGGTCCAACAATTGCTACATTTTGTAGTACCATTCTCAAGCATTCTTTGTTTTGTTAACTGTCTTATCTTCTAGTACATGTTTCTATTCTGCAATGTCGTGCTTAGTTAACTATTTTGGTTCATTTGGCCTGATGTCCATTTAACTGTTTGGTTCAGTTTTGCAATTTGATTTTTATTTGTTGTGGGTACAATTTTGTATTGTTATGCATGTGAAATAGATTGAATTTGGCTATACTCAATACATATTCTACTGATAGTATGGCAACTCTCAGTTAACCTGATGAAGATCTTCCTTATGTGTGTTGCAGGGAAACAATGGGAGACACCGCGATTTACCATCGAGGTTTGTTCAAGCATGGTCCTTTGGCTAATAGCACATTATTGTGCAGTTGTAGGAATCATTCTAATATTTAGGTTTCTTACAATTTGGTCTTGCACATGTAGGTCCTGCTGTCAGAGGCTTAGACTCACTGTTCGACCCATTTTGCATATGAGGAAATGAGATGTCCATGAATATCAGTCAAGTCAAGAAACTCAGAAAGATTGTTAGGATGAAGAAACTTGCGACGAATAACAGCAAGATCTTTGTTTGCACAATGAAGAATAAACCAGTCAACTATAGGATGGTACTAACTCTTTTACCTTGTTTTTACCCCTTGTGCCATTTCAAAATTTAGAACAGCGATTTATG
This sequence comes from Triticum aestivum, assembly GCF_018294505.1. Taxonomy (NCBI): domain Eukaryota; kingdom Viridiplantae; phylum Streptophyta; class Magnoliopsida; order Poales; family Poaceae; genus Triticum; species Triticum aestivum. Next base: position 246,047,920 of record NC_057806.1, read on the forward strand.
CATATCTTTGTTTTCAGTACTTTTCAAAGCAGTTCACCGATGATTACCTCTCAAACCACCTGCATGGTCAAGAGGCGAGGAAGGTATTCATTCAACACCCACGATACAATATTGAAGTCTTGCTGAAGAGGACGAAGGTCGGGCGGGCAATTATCCATATCCACTGGCCTAAAGTTGCAAGGACATTCAACATCAGTGAAGGCTCAATATTTTCCTTCCGCTTCTGCAGTTTCCCATATGAGATTCATTTGTCTATTTACCGTGTATGATGCTAGTTTCCAAAGGTTTTTGATGTTGCATATGAAACTTGGTGCTGTTGTGTAATGGCGTAACTAAGTAGCAAAGCTATCTGATGTAATTCGATTATGAAATCCTGGTTGCTATTATACGGATATGAAATATCTCGTGTGTTTTTTAAGAAATATCAATTTGGTTAGTACATGGATTATCAATAATAGGCTAATTACCCTGCTTATTGGGGTTTTCTATTACAAATGGTTACTCAGACAACACCGTGGGCGATGAACTCAAACAACCCGCGCGATTTCTAGAAAGCAGGCGTGTTCGATCAGGTAACAATCACACACGGCTTCTGGAAGAGAACTGTTTGTGTTAGGCCACCTTGCACAAACGTTTCCACACAAAAAATAGTGTGTGATATACATACGAACGGAAATGATTTTCTGGGATTCACCGTGTGGGATGTACATACGAATGGAAACAATTGGGTTTCGATGCCCCACCAGATCGCACACGAGCTCATTTTGTGTGCCAGGAGGGCCTATCCCTGATGGTTTCTGGGTCGTGTGGGAAGGACCCCCCCTATCGACCACACTCACTTGGTGACGGTATGAAATGCCGTCATGTAAAGGGGTTAAAAACCATTTGTATAGCACGCCGCTGTACCAGTGAAGGTAGATATCATTTCGGACTCGAGCGGACCTAAAAATTGCTATCCCTATCTTGATAATCGATCAAACATAAAAACTTGATCAAGCGAATCAAGAAAACAACCGGAGGAGGAGGTGCCCACTCTTGACCTTTCCTCTTCTCTTCATAATTTTTTGTGCAGTTCAGCCAAAATAAAATGACATCAGTGCCTTGGCATTTTGGTGACAATGTACAAAAAATTGACTTGTGTCATGAAAGTGAGGTATGTAGTCTATAAGCATTAACCGTGCAAAAATCTGAAGGTAGTAACAAGTTTCATTGTTGGTATACTGGCTGTGCAACAACATTAGAGTGCCTTAGCTGAAAAATCTTTAATACATCCACAATCAATAGCTAACCCTAAAATAATATAATGATATTAAATGCCATTGCTTAAATTTATCGGTGCCATTAGACTGAGTGCGGCATTAGTTAAATGTGGCATCACTTTAGCAGTAGCATTGCTTGACTTTATTGGTGGCGTTATACTAACAGCAAAAAAAGTGGCAATAAGAGCATGGGAGGCCCATTCGGATAGTGGGCACACCAGTACGATGTACCACCACAGACGCATAGAGTGGTGAGGAAAGTATGTTTGCCTAGAGCAACAAATATCCAGGCAGCATATGTGGATTATGTCCCATTTTTGTTCTCTTTAGCCACCTTTTTCCTATGTAAGGACAACAAACCTATCGACCTCGTCCTTCTCTATTGCGTTGTCATGCCTTTCTACCCTTTTCAACCAAGAGACACGAGACTCATTCCTTAGCTACTGGTTTCCCCTTTTCCGTCTAGACGCGGGTTCGATACCTAGTCTCTTCGACAGTACTTTCTCCCTTCCTTTCCTTATTCAACTCAGACATGGATTAGTCTGCATGAAGTAGGGTTTGTTCAAACTAAGGTTTTCCTCTATGTGACCAGTAGAGCATAGGATAGAAAATTGGGGAGATGGTGGAGTGGAAAAGATCCACATGCAGCAATGTGGAAGATGGGGCAATAGAGCAAGGGTATGGTTCAAAAAAAGGTAGCATACCTGAGGGTCGGTGGGAAGTTACTTCGCTCGTGGTAGTCGTCCTTCGCACACACTACGCCAGCGAGCTTGGGGATGGAGGCCATCCCGCGCGGGCACTAGGTCTAAGACGACGGCCTTGTCATCAGTGTGTGACCTCGCTCGCTGACGACAAGTGTGTCAACAGTGCACGTCCTTTAATTCCCCGACGGACGAGATACTGGCGGATCTGTGACCACCGGTGAGGAGGGAGAGAGAGGGTCCACTGCCGTCTTTTTTAGATCTGGAGAGAGGGTGATAGTGCGAGAAGCAAGTGGGTAGGCCTTAGCAAGCAAGCGATGAAGCTCCAACCTATATAGTATCTTTTTGTACGTACTAGTACTAGAGGTGGAGTAGTGGTAGAGTAGTTTATATTTTGTCTACATACAGTACTAATTAGTTGTGCTTCAAAACTTAATGACATGCCATTAATTAAAAAAATAAAGTCAAGAAATAATGTGGAACCTCGGGCCAACGCGGCTAGATCGCATTTTGCACGAGAAATGACACACCATGATTCGTTGACATGTGGACCCGTTCCAACATGTTAGTGAGACGACGACGAGTCCTTTTGTAAAATATCCAAACGGACGTCTATGTAGGCCGGGGCGCCTCTTCCTGTACCATGGCAACCGTCCACCTCCTCTTCACCTTCCCCTTTCGATTTGGAACTGTTGTCGCACGCTCTTCCTCCCTCCATTTGCCTTCCCCCTTCCTTCTGTCATTGTTCGATCGTCTTCTCCATGGAGGGAACAGACCAGAAATGACCCCATTATTCTTGCCCCGATCTGAAAGATGATGTGGTGGAGGAACTCATTGATCGATGCGACATCATCACCTTGGCTAGCATGGCAGGTTCATTCAAGACCATTCTCAACTCAACAAAAAACATCATTACAAAGAACCCAAGGGTCCAGGAGCGGTTTGATCTCCCCTATCTTCTTCGCCATGACCCTGCTCGCTGGCGCGCCGACGACGGAAGCCTCGCTTTGTGCAAGTTGATGCCGCTTGATAATGATACGTGTGATGTTAAGATGCCATCGCTTAAGGGTAAGGCCTGGGCAGGTGCAAATGGAGATTGGGCTGTTTATATTGGGTACAACTGCGAGTGGGAACTTGTGAATTTGTACACTCGTCACTGGGTTCCACTTCCAAAAATCTCAGAGTGCCCTGAGGTTGAGCACACATATGATCTACGTATGTTCAAATACGATCATGGTGACTGCCGTCTACGGAAGATAGCAATTTGTCGAGTTCCCAACCGCTCTTGGGATTACACGAATTATGATGTTGTTTCTATCTTCGACAAGCTTATTGCCATCCTTACTTCCACGCCTCGATGGATATTGCTCAAAAATGAATTTCTGTACATGGATGAGTAGTGTGATGCAATTCAATATGAGCATCTTGTGTTTGGTGCCACCACTCATGGCACTGTTTTTGCATGGGATCCTTATTGTTTCGGTACGTTTGTCTTCCACCGTAATTAGAATTTTTTCACCCACATGCATGCGAGTTAGTATCCCCATACTAACCAACCTTCTTGTGTTTCCACGGACCTGTGAACATTCCACCACCTATACTTGAATTTTTTTGTAACCAAGGGGGAGGTGACGATAGTGATGATCACAAGCACGAGGACGAGCAAGACCTACATACTCAGTGGCGCCTAGCAACTTATTCCGATGGATCACCTCTTCTTGTATGTATATAGGGCACTGCTGATGTTACTAATGAAGTAGGTGTTGTCTCCCATGGTCGCACTATCCAGACCTATTCCGACATCCGTTGCAGGGTATTCAGGATGGATACTAGTGTGCTAGCGCCAACACCTTCTCCCTGGTTCAATATTGATAGTCTTGGAGAAAACTCGCTCTTCCTTGGACTAAACTATCCAATGATGGTGAACGACGATCTAGCTGTTGTTTGCACAATGTTACTATCATTTATGAGAAGCAACTGTATCTATACATTATACATTGCTATGGTTCCCTACCCTGGCTATCACAATATGCGTCCTGATATAGGCAGCTTCAGCCTGGATGATGAGTCCTACGTTGGTCTCGCTACTGACAATAGCTGGCGCTTCCCAGAGGCTTACTTATGGTTCAAAGCAAGCGTTTCCAATGCCAAGGATTGGTTGAGCTGAAGTTCATTTGATTGCTTGTTATTTGTTGTGTGATAAAAACTTTAGTATTTACTAGAGTGTTTTGTTGGAAATAATCTATAATCCAACATGTATCCTCATTGTCGTTGTGTGTTGATGACTTGTTGTATGTAATAAATGGTACATTTGCATATGCATGTGATAAAATCAATTTATGAATGGTTTTCGATTCACTTCTTGGAGTGTGAGTACCGTAGTAGTATAGCCAACATACAGTTATACGAAGTTGCCACATCACATAGAGCCAACCTAATAGTATGCTAGTACAATAGTTAGTCCTAGTAGTAGTATACCATCAACTAGAGCTAGGTGTCGCACGGAGGCCGAGAAATATGGTGATAGCGTGAGATGGGCTTGTATGTATGATGTAGGCACATGGCTTGACGTGTTCCCTACTCCTCCGGTCTAAATGTGGAGAAGATTTGGTTGAGTTCTTCCTTCTTTTGCCGACACGTGGGACATCCAACATCCATGTCGTGTCATGCAATAAAATGGAGTGCTAGTTGAAGCCAAATGATGTGCATCTTAGGTTAAACTGTAAATAGGATCTTACTCTTGAGTAACTCCAAAAGCGGCCACCGAAGATCTTTATTGTATTTGCTTTTCATCACCAGCACGTTGAGGTGAAATATGTGCAGGTTCAGTGGGTCATCTTGCGTTTTCACTGACATGTGGAACCACATGTGAGCAAACAGACGATAGGCACACTCCGCGCGTCTGCTGGTTGGCTGAAAACAGAGAGGAGGGCTGAGCACAGACTCTAGGAAATTTTGCGATAATGTGAGTAGTACTAGTGGTGTACCGTACTCCTGGAGAGATAATGTGTTCGCTCTACGTAACCAGCACCTCGATATAGTGGGGTGGCATGGGCCATAACTAGCATTCACATCTAGTAGTATGGCACATGCCACCGACATGAGTCCCATCTGATACCAATTTTCTTGGAGTCCGTGCTACAACTATCTCTTCTCCCTCCCGTTTTCTCTAACTCAGCCATCACGCGGTGGGTGGGGTGGGGTTTTGCCGATAGTCGGTTTTCTCAACTGCAGTCCCACTTGTAAGTGAATATGCAACACAACACGCATTCCCCTTGAGCGGCGTGCCGGAACAACTGTGTGGGGGTGCGATGCGAACACGACAGGATTTTCCTTTTGAACTTGTAACTTGTAAAATTTGGTTCTGCTCCTTGGCACGACCAATAGATAGAAATAATGATTTTCCCTAGAGTAATGAGAAGTTTGGTTCTAGCGCGGTTCATGCCTCTGTTCCTAAATATTTGTCTTTCGAGAGATTTTAACAAGTGATTACATACAGAGCAAAATGAGTGAATCTACACTCTAAAATTTGTCTATGTACATCCGTATGTGGTAGTCCATTTGAAACCTCTAAAAAGACGAACGGACGGAGAGAGTACGTACAAAAATTATGAAGTTGATGTGGAAGGTAAGATAATTACTAGTACAATACTACTAGATGGAATTGACAGAAAGATAAAGATACATACGGATCCATCAACGACTTCCTCACACCCTAGTGCACTGGGTCACCAACCAACGTGTGAGGAGCAACGGCGTTGGCGGAGAGCTCAACGTGCTTCTGAACAATGCCGTCCAAGGTTGCTCTGTGATCCAAGAAGGCCAGCATCCTATCGTCCTCCTCTTTCACGTAGTAGTCCTTGTGGACGATTTGCTCGTAGACGTGGGTGACTATGTCGTTGGTGTCTTGCTGCGCCAGACGCTGCGCGGCGAGCGCGACCTCGAGGTGGACATTCTTCGGTGTGCCGACGGGCAGTCACGGGGCCCCCAGTTCTTCGAAGAGGTTGTCACCATAGAGGCCATTGAGGGCAGCGGGCATCGCAGAGCCTGGGCGTGTGTGCTAGAGGCGTACGTCAAGGTCGTCCATGAGCTTCTTGACGATGGTGAACTTATCGAGGAAGCCGATAAGGACCTCGTCGAACAAGGAGACGAAGCTGTCGTCCAAGAGCCTCTCGCCCTGGCGGCCTCAAGCATGACCTGGAGACGTTCCTCGGTGCTAGGCCACAAGCTGGCGTCATGAACCATCTAGCACAGCCGACTCATGCTCGCGCTCATCGCCTCCATGGGTCTAGCTTCTAGTCAACTGATCTTACGATTGGAGTGATCACTCTTGCCCTTGCTTAGGGTGTGTAGGTGCGTAGGATTTCGTAGATTGGACTGACAGGGAGCCTTTATATGAGAAGTGCATACTGCGTTGCATGCACGTGTGTGTTGGCCATCTACTCCTCGTCCCTCCCTCTGTGCTGGTGCAGTGTAGTAGTCCTCTTATCGATACCAAGTTGGGGGAAAAACGAGAGAACTTTCATGTTTACTACTCTCTTCGTCTAGGTGTATAAGTTATGAAAACCAAATAATCCCAAAATACTTAGGCGGGGTGCATTAAATCCCACCTCATTTCTTGTTTCTTGACATATCAACCAATAAGAGATGTGAGGCGTGCATGCTTTCAATGACTTGAGACTACCAAACACGACATGCAGTGGTTAGTTCATTGCATGCAATGCTATTAATTAGCAAATAAACATTAAGTTCTCTCGTTTTCCCGTCTTCCTTGGTCACGGTGCATAACCTACACTTATTCACCTACACAGAGGGAGTAGTATTTTGTAATCAATGTCATTGCATGCAGAGAATTGAGCACTGCATGTTGTGCTGAGTAGTCTCAAGTCATTGAATGCATACGAACTCCACGTCTCCTATTGGTTGATTTCTTTTTTTGTGGCAAAAAACAGGGAACGAGGTGGATAGTAAATGCATCACGCCTAAAAGTTTTGGGATTACTTGGTTTTCATAACATGACTAATGCACAAGTACGGAGGGAGTACAATAGTAGTCTGATTGATGAGATTTCAGATTTGAGCCATCTATCAAAAGGGAAAGGAGTAGGGAGAGTGTATAATATCACCGGGAACTACATTCAAAACCGAATAAAACAATACTCCATGTATTTATTTACAGAGGGAGTAGTATAATTTTTGTGACATGCATTATTAGATATTGCTAGTCAAATACTAAATCCAGACGGAGGTGGTAGTACTACTAAATCCAGACGGTGGTGCTAGTAATAGTAGTACTACCAATGTAGTAGTACTATACTACCCATTGGTCAAATTAATACGTGCTGCTCCTCACAGTGAAGTGACAAGACCTTGCACCGGAGATGACACCTGAGTTTAGGTGCCGTATTCGGCATACCAAAGTCAGCCTCACCGTGTGTAGTCACTATCATCATGGCTGTAGAGCTAGCCTGCTTAACTAGCCGTGTTCAACATAATTTCTCGTCCGTTGCCATGAGTAATAATAAATATTATACTCGAGCAATGGGTATGTACGCGAACATTTATCGTAACATAGTACCTCGTGCTGGATAGTCAGAATATTACAAGTTTCAAACTAATATTACAAATGCTAGGAGTAATGTTGCACCTATGAAGAGGGAATTACTAGGAAGTTTACGTATGAACTTTCGTTACTTTAGGTGGATACAACATTATTGTACAAACTAAAATCCACCGCCCTGACAAGTCACTAGTGGGCAAATAAATTTTTTAGTCTCTGGCAACTTGATGTTTCAAAAATAAATTCAGCTTCTGCGGAGCCTTTGTCGTTTAGGCTTAGATGCTTGCGGTGATCACCACACCATTCATTGTTGCACTAGAGAATGCCAAACCTCATTACCTTGAGCACACTTGCCTTCAGAACAAAGAACCTCGCCAATTTAATCTCAGATGTGCTGCATGGGTGGTTGATCAAATCAATTTCCGTAAGATGGAGATCAAGGCATTCGATGAGATTGTTATAGTGCATCACATTTTTCACTTTCGAGTCTTTTTTTATCTGCAAAAGAAGAGAACATATTATGGCAGATGGTTGTATAGGATTGCCCTGTCATCAAGAGGTACCAATATCATTCACTCATACGATAGGATTGGCTATATGGTTGTCTCTAAGGCTAGTGATATTCTCCCCCCCCCCCTCTCTCTCTCTCCCTTTCCTCTCATTTACCTAGGAGCACGTGAAGAACTTGGGCATTTGTTGCCTTCCACTATGTGGCTGATGCCATATTTCTCAAAAGTATGCCACATACAATACACATCCACGTCAAATCAAAAGATTCTCTAGCAATGTGAGAGAGTTGGCACCGCTCTGCACACAGACCCACATGTACAAACAAATTAATCAAATGAACTACACCAGCCTCTCCCTCTCCCAAACAAGTGTTTTTATTGCCTTAGTCCTCTCCCTCTCCCACAGAAGTATTTTTTCATTGCGTGAGTTAATTTGGCACCAGAGCAAAGTAGGTGATCCAGATTGGGGCACCAGGTGAGAAATGGAGGGCATCGATGCCAAATGCATCAGAAGTGAATTTGGCACGTGTTTTGGCCTACATAGTGGAGGGCCGTTATAGCCCACTTTTGTACTTCCTCGTATTTAGTGTCAAATTTTGACCATACATTTACCTAAGAAAATGCCAATGCATGTCAACATAAATTATACCATTTGAAATTATGTTCAAATATGAATCCAACAATATAATTTTTAGTGACATGCATTAACATTTTGTCAGTTAAATCTATTGTCAAATTTTGACACTACAAAATACGTACGAAGAGTAAACCAGGACGGAGGTAGTACTTGCTCTTAGGCAAACCATAGTAGAGTTACTAGTCTAAGTTACTTGCCACTATGACTAGCCTAGGCTACTAGTACAACAAAAAAATGATGTACGTGATCACGTGAGAAAAAAATACTAAAAACATTTCTTTCGGTGCAGTGCATAGATGCAGTTTTGAACACTACACTTATCACCGTAATTTGGAAAAATTACGAAAAAATTGAGCTACATTGTGGTTACTGTTTACTAATCGGAAAGAACTTTCACCTCGATGAGTAGCTTCTTCGTGGATGGAAACCATGTAAGGAATCCAACAACTTGATCCATATAGGGGCCCGATACATTTTATTGCCAAGATATTCACTCTACGCACAGACTGGGTTAAGCTTGTGTGAATCATTTTCTGGTGACAGTTGTAAATACATAAAGAAGAAATTTAAAAATGTGAATTTCAAGAAGACAGAGTAGAAGATGAGTGTTGTACGTGAATGATTACGGATCCAATAAAGAGTTCGGAGAATTTGGCAGATGATTACACCAACGCTGTCAATTTCAGCGCGTCAATGACCCTGATTTTTGTTGGACCTTCTAGATCAGATACAAGCAATCTCTCAAGGAACGGCGCATTCTCAATGACCATAACATGGAATAGCTCGAGTAATCTCCTCCCAATTGATGTCTTGTTGCGGGGCCAGCAAGACACATAAATTCATCAGAGATTCGTCGAGGCAATGTGGAGGCTAATGAACCCGTGGATCTGCCGAAGACGAAGGTACTCAAGTGTAGTACAGCTGTAGAGCAGGTGCTCCATAGCCTTCTTCGAGATGCCAACATCGAAGAGGTCGAGTTGCTTGAGTTCAGGGAGAAGAAGGGCGGGCGCGACATTAATTTGGGGAAAATAGCAGGAGCTGAAGTTGGCATGATGCAGTGTTGGCGTGAGGTGGAGCGCACATGGTGGCAGAAAGTGACATCATCCAGCTTCAAACTTGAGCTCCTCGAGCTGATCTAGGGCGGGGGATAAGAACCACTCGTCGAACTTGGCTTGGACCTTGCAGTTGGTACTAAACATGCAGATGTCAAGGCGTCTCGCTGGCCTAGGGTGCGATGCAAGGATTGGAGACTGTAGCCATGCGTTTGCAATCTCCATCACATAGGCAGCTGTCGACAGTGACGGTGAGGCTGAGGGGGGCGTGGCGCCAGAGGGGACACCACCATCGAGAGAGCAGGGACGGCAGATTTGGTGGAGAGGAGGGCAATGATGACAAGAAGCATGTCGTCGGGGAGGCTACTGATGAAGTCCAGGCTCGCCGGATGCGGTTTTGGCTCGAGCTGCCTTCGCTTGTTGTCTGCCTCACCGTCCATCCCAGCCGGCGGCAACGCCAGTGTACACGTGTGCTGGTGTGTATTTTGTGCTGGGTGTGCACGAGTGCGTCCTTGATACGTCTCCAACGTATCTATAATTTATGAAGTATTCATGCTGTTAGATTATCATTCTTGGGTGTTTTACAATCATTTTATAGCAACTTTATATCATTTTTTGGGTCTAACATATTGACCCAGTGCCTGATGCGTCTCCAACGCATCTATAATTTTTGATTGTTTCATGCTGTTATATTATCCATCTTGGATGTTTTATAATCATTTTATAGTCATTTTTTGGTACTAACCTATTGACATAGTGCCAAGTGCCAGTTCCTATTTTTCCGTGTTTTTACATCGCAGAAAATCAATATCAGACGGAGTCCAAATGCCATGAAACTTTACGGAGAATTTTTATGGGCCAAAAGGAACACAACGGGCCCTGGCTGTGCCAAGGGGTGCCCCGAGGGGGGCACAACCCACTAGGGCGCGCCTGGAGGCCCAGGCGCGCCCTGGTGTGCCCACCTCGGGTGCCCCCTCGGGCCGCCTCTTTGCTCTATAAATACCCCAAAAATCCCAGAACCCTTGGGGAGTCGACGAATTTCATCCAGCCACCGTAGAGTCCAGAACCACCAGATCCAATCTAGACACCATCTTGGATGGGGTTCACCACCTCCATTGGTGCCTCTCTGATGATGCGTGAGTAGTTCTTTGTAGACCTTCGGGTCCATAGTTAGTAGCTAGATGGCTTCATCTCTCTCCCTTGATTCTCAATACAATGGTCTCTTGGAGGTCCATATGATGTAACTCTTTTGCGGTGTGCTTGTTGGGATCAATGAACTTTGAGTTTATGATCAGATCTATATTTTTATATCCATGAAAGTTATTTGAGTTTCTTTGATCTCTTATATGCATGATTCCTTATAGCCTCATATTTCTTCTCCGATATGTGGGTTTTGTTTGGCTAATTTGATCTATTTATTTTGCAATGGGAAGAGGTGCTTTGTAGTGGGTTCGATCTTACGGTTCTTGATCCTAGTGATAGAAAGGGAAACGACACGTATGTATCATTGCTACCGAGGATATAACGATGGGGTCTATCTCTACATTGATAGATCTTGCCTACATCATGTCATCGTTCTTATTGCATTACTCCGTTTCTCCATGAACTTAATACACTAGATGCATGCTGGATAGCGGTCGATGTCTTGAGTAATAGTAGTAGATGTAGGCATGAGTCGGTCTACTAATCTTGGACGTGATGCCTATATAATGATCATTGCCTGGATATCGTCATAATTATTTGAGGTTCTATCAATTGCCCAACAATAATTTGTTTACCCACCGTTTGCTATTTTTCTCGAGACAAGCCACTAGTGAAACCTACGCCTCCGGGTCTTCTTTCTCATATATTTGCCTTTGCAATCTATTTTTATTTGCTTTTATTTTCAGATCTATTAAACCAAAAACCCAAAAATAGTTTGCTGCAATTTTTGCTTATTTATTTATTTGGCATTCGATCTATCAATCTACTACAAATTTATCTCACGCCCGTTTGCCTATCTTGAGGTGTCGTACCCCGAAAGGGATTGGCAACCCCTTTAACACGTCGGGTTGCGAGGATTTATTATTGTGTGCAGGTGATGTTTACGTTGTGTTGCTTGGTTTTCCTACTGGTTCGATAACCTTGGTTTCATATCTGAGCGAAATACCTACCGTTGTTGTGCTGCATTATCCCTTCCTCTTAGGGGAAATACCGATGTAGCTTCAAGCGACATCAAAAGGAATTGCTGGCGCCATTGCCGGGGAGGATCTTCAACATATACCAGGTTCCTAATCACAAATCTCATCTCCTCACAATTTACATTATTTGTCATTTGCCTCTCATTTTCGTTTCCCCCACATCACAAAAAATTTCCATTTTATTCGACTCTCTTTTCGTTCGCCGTTTTCTTGCTGGATCTGTTTTTGTGTGCACTCTTGTTTGCGTAGTCATGATGCCTCAAAGAAAGTATTATGATGTTCCTTACACAAATATTTTTCTTCAAATTGAGAAAAGTACTAAGGAATATATGACTATACATTTTGAGCATAATAAGTATTTTACTGAAGAACTAAAGGAGCAGTCCGTTGTGCTTGATGCTATTACAAAACAACTTGATGATAGCAGTAGAGAAGTTTGTAATCTCCAATCTAAATATTCTTTTGCTGAAAGTTTGCTAGGAAAAATATCTGATGCACAAGCTACCTTAGTAAATCAAATGGCTGCTAAACCAATCTCGTTAGAAGATAAAAGTGATGAAGATCTTAAAATGATTGGTGTTTTTTGCATTGATTCCTTGTTTAGTAAAGTTAAGATTGATGAAAATGGGACTGGAGAAGACTCAACTTTAGGTAGAAGGCGTCCCAATATTTTGGAGGGTGGAAATCTTGTTGAGAAAATTGATGAAAGTGGGTTTGGAGAGGTCATAACTTTAGCTAGTGATGTACCCACCCTTTTGGATTACAAAGACTTTAATTATGATAGTTGCACTTTGATTGATTGTATTTCTTTGTTGCAATCCATGATAAATTCACCCCATGCTTAGGAACAAAATAAAGATTTTACTAAACATATTGTTGATGCTATGATGAAAGCTCTTGAAGAAAAATTGGAATTAGAAGTTTCAATTCCTAGAAAATTGCATGATGAATGGGAACCCACTATCAAAGTCAAGATTAAAAATTATGAGTGCTTTGCTTTGTGTGACTTGGGTGCTAGTGTTTCTAAAATTCCGAAATCTTGAAGAATGTTTTGAATTTGCACTTGGCGGATTCTACTATTAAAAAGCCTATGGAAGAATTAATGATGTTCTTATTCTTGCAAATAGGAATTATGTGACCATAGATTTTATTGTTCTTGATATTGATTGCAATCCGTCTTGTCAAATTATTCTTGGTAGACCATTTTTACGCATTATCGGTGCTGTGATTGATATGAAAGAAGGCAATATTAAGTTCCAATTTCCTTTGAGGAAGGCTGTCATGGTTTTGTCATGGCAGATGTCCTCGTGAAAGGACTTAGTCGTGGAGCCATTGTGACGGGTTAGCTTGAAGGGGTTAAAGCGGACAAGGGACGCGAGGGATTATACTGGTTCGGCCCCTTACGGTGAAGGTAAAAGCCTACTCTAGTTGTGATGGAATTGCTAGGGTTTCGATGACCAGGGAGCGAATCCGCTTTGCCTGGCTCTCGAGTTATTGTTTGTTGTCCCTAAACCGCCGCCGGGTCGTCCCTTTATATACACAGGTTAACGCCCGGCGGTTTACAGAATCCCGAGGCTGTCTCGTACACGTGCCCGGCTCGGTTTCTACTTTTCCTTGCCTTACAACATAAGTTACATATCATATGACGGTTTACGTTTACGGGCCCTAATCCTCCTTCGGGCCCTTGACCTTCATGTTAGATGCCCTCCTTCTAGCGCCATACCTCTTGTCTTCATGGGCTTCAAACATGACTAGCTCACTGTGGGCATAACCCGGCCCCTCATGCCCGGTTTATATTTAGTAGTAATATCCCCAACATTAGGCCCCAAATTGATTTGAACTTGTTCATGTCAATCTTCAACACTTAAAAAATTCCTCCTTTAGCACCTTCACATAAATTTTGTAAATCGCCATGACGTTATCCTCCCAGATTGTAATAAACCACCATGATGTCACCTGTTCATTAAAACCGAAGATACCCTTCATTAATGATCCTCCAACAATCGAGGCGACAACTTTGCTGCATATCCATTTTTTGGGCTCCTTGATTCCCGCGCTTGTCGCTTATCTCTTTGTCTTATAAATAGGGCCGAGGGTCCCTTTCCTTTCCTCCCGTTTCCTCTTTGTCTCTCTTCTACCTCGCGTCGCCTCAGCACTCAAGCGCCACCGCCGTCGTCGACCTTCGCTTCTGCCTCAACTCCGGCCGCTGCATCACCATGACCGTACCAGAAACCCGCAGCGCCTCTCCGTTGTTTCATAGCTTCAGTAAGTTGTTCTTCCTTTCCTCTGTATATTCACTAGGGTTCGCGCGTGTTCATAGAAACTCCATGGTGTTCTTCCCTTGTTTTTCATTAGATCCTATGTAATGGACTCCAAACTTGATGTACTTCCGTGCGGTAGTAATGATAGCCCTTATTTTGTCATCAAACCATGTTCTTTGTGCGTAAAAATCCGATCTGGAACTTCACAAACTGCTCAGGCACCAATTTTTAGGTCTAAATATTTTCCTTTTCCTGACATGTAGTAGATCCAAAATTCCAATGTGAAATTATGAAACTTGTTTTTCCTCACTTAGTCATCCCTTTTGCTTTAGATCTGCACTTTCATTGTTTGCATAGGTGGTTTATCCTTCAGAAAATACTCTGCCATATACCATTAGTCCCCTTGTAAACCCCCAACTGCTTTATCATTTATAATAGCATCGACTTCCAGTTTGAATAATTTTGCATGCTTGAATACTTTTTCATTAACCTGCTACGCTTAATGCTTGCCAACCATGTCTTAAACCGGCATCAATCTTTTTCCAGCTTTTCATTCGAAATGGCCAAACAATTTTATTCTTGTAACTGGGTCCCTTCTCGGGTTACTGAAGAGCAGCTAGATGGATGCGTCAGAACTGGCGCTTTACCAACACAAAGCGAAATCCACTGGCGCATTCCCGGTCCAAAAAATCCTCCTACCCCCAAGGACGACGAGGTAATGGTATTTGTTGATCACATGAGCCATGGTTTTAAACCGCCTGGATCCAAGTTTTTTCGTGATGTGCTTGCCAGCTTCCAGATCCACCCTCAAGATATTGGACCCAACTCTGTGTCCAATATTTGCGACTTTCAAGTGTCTTGTGAGGCCTATCTGCAAGAAGAGCCAACCGTTGAATTGTTCAGGGATTTTTTCTATTTGAACCGTCGTACTGAATTTGTAGATGGGCCCAACACTGAACTTGGCGGCGTCTCCATTTAGAAAAGGAAGGACGTCAGCTTCCCTCACGCCAAACTTCATAGCCATCCTAAGGATTGGAACCAGACTTGGTTCTACTGTAAGGATACTTCCCCTGAAGATGAGAACCCTCTGCCGTTTTATCGTGCTCACCGGCTTACCAACACACACCCATTTCCACAATGTCTGACTGCCAAGGAACGGGCCACATATGCACCACAACTCGCCAAGCACAAAGCTTTCATAGCTAACGGTTTGACAGGAGTTGACTTTGTTCGTTGTTGGATATTTTGGAGTATTTTACCGTTAAGCCGTCGCCCCGGTTTAATGTGTGAGTACACAGGGGACTCAAAAGATCCTCAATGACATATTGATATTCAGCTAACAGAGGCTGAAGTTACTGAGTCTGTTAAGAAAATACTAAATGAATCAGAGGCTGTCTGTAGCAAGACCAGGTTAAGTCCGTTTTATACCTTGAATAAACCGCCAGCTGTAAGAATTGCCTCACTCCTGCTTATACTTGATATTCTTAACTGTGTAATCTTTTATATCCTCTGTCAATCTTTTAACAGGGTGACGACCCATTTTGGAAGAAGAAACCTCAAGATAAACCGGCCAAGACCCCTCGACCTAAGACGAAGGTTGTCAAGAGATCTGCCAAGAAGAAGGTAGTTGAATCCACCGAGTTGAACCTCGATGATGATCTTGATAATCCGGCCTCAGAGGTAGAACTTGACTCTCTTGGTTTGTTTTTCATACACCTCATTGACAATGATTATTATCAGGATAATGCTGAAGGCAGCCAAGACGATGACGTAGAGGTAATTATCCTTTCCTCCAGTTCAGACCCTCTGCCAACACAAAAAATCCGGCAAGCAGTCTGGAAAGTAAGATTTTCTCACCCCCTAGCTCACTTGGACCCACACTTTCTTTTGAAGAAGCAGCAACACAAAGCTCGCCGCACAACCAGGCACAACGGCAAAGTAGTCACTTCAGCCAGTTTACCGAACACTCCGGTTCGGAAACGTCGATCTGAGGTCTCACATACTTCCGATACTTCTTATCCCAAGGCGGGTTATTTCTGACAACCTCTTAATCTATCCGATTCAAATTATCAGGGAACGCCTCATTCATCATGTGGCGAGTCAATGGCCACACAACTCCCTCCTCTTAAAACTGTTCGTGGGTAAACACTTTAAACTTAATCCTTTGACGCTTTATATTTGCGTGTTATACTAACCTTCACATCTTTTTCTTTCAGAGCCAAAGCCAGACCCAGCAAGAAAGCTCGGGTAGATAAACCGTCTGACGACCATGTGGTTATTGAACCGGAAAGAACTCCAGAATCGGAAGGAACAAATACCGACGCCGTGTTTGATGATCCGCCCCCTCAAGATCATGACTTTGTTGTTGAACAAGTAGAAGTTGATGCAACAGGCCATGCTGATAAACCGACAAGCCCGGTCCGCACTGATGATAACTCGTCCAGTCTAGCTAAGGCAACTGATAAATCGTCAACTCCAGTCAAGGCTGCTGGTGACAAGGAAGATGACATTATGATTACTGGTGTTGGCCACACCACCCCTGGCAATCCTGTTGCATTATCAAAGCATAGTGCCAAGGAAGAGTTTTCTGCTATGGGCAAAGGCAAGTGGAGCACCGACTTGTCCAGCTACTCTCATCTCAACGCCCAAGAACTTCATTCTGGTTTTTTAAACCGTCTGTACACAAACCATGACTACGAAGCCGGTTTAGTGAATCTGATGAAGGAGTGTTATGAGGTAACTACTTAACCTTTTCTCTCTTATGTCCAATTTCAAGTACCAACTCTAGTAGCCCCCAAGGGCCGATTTATGATGCCAATCCAAACCGGTACTTTGCAATATCTCAACTTTGCATGCTTAGCCTCCAAGGGCCGGTTTATCTCTTTAAGATGAACTGGTACTTTAGAATTGTAATCTTTAAACTTTCACCTGTGTAGTCCCCAAGGGCCGGTTTATCTTTCCAAGCTGAACCAGGAATTTAACCAATATTACTTTGAGCAAACGTACATTAGCCCCCGAGTGTCAAGAATAATACTTGTATTGTACTTGGGACTTGTTAAAAAATTTCTGATAATCAAGCAAATAGGCATTAGCCCCCAAGTGCCAACTGTATAACTTGTTATGTGCTTGGTACTTCCAATATTCACTGCCACCTCATAATATTTCTTTCTCTTATAGGCTGAGCTGAGCAAAAAGGAAGCCCAAACCGATGACCTTCAAGAAAATATCAAATCCCAGCAAGCAGAAACCTCCAAAGCCAAAGAGGAACTGACTAGTACCTTAGCAGTCATGGAGAAACTGAAAGAAACTTTGAACAAGGAACGAGCGGATTGGGGCATAGAGAGACCCGCACTGCAAAAGAGAGACGAAGACGCAGAAGTAGCCCTTAAACCGGTGGTCGAAGAGCTAACCGTCTTAAAGCGGCAGATAAATGCCATGACCTCTGATGTGTTTGGTAAGTATCCTCATCTGAAGTTTTTTCAATATGCATTATCTCATCAGTTACCGGTTTACTGATGCTTGCAATGACATAGGAACTCACATTACCCATCTAGGCTCTGACACACGGATGAAGCTGAAGGCTTCCTATACTCTGATAGAGCAGTTATATTCCGGAGCCCAACGGGCCATCTGCACTGCTTCTCACAACAAACCGCCTCCAACTTTGATAAAGGAAACCATTGAAAAACTGTCAATGTTGCCTGCCCGGTTGGACGAGCTAAAAAGATCAGTTGCAAGGTCAGGTGCACTGACTGCCCTAATCCGGGCTAAGGCATGGATACTAGATCTTGAACCGTCGGATATAGGCAGCAGCTACCCAGGCGTAAAGGAGGATGGTTCAAAGTTTAACAACGACGATCTTCGAAGGTTGACAAGGGAAATGCGCCCCTTAGCGAGCAAATTGGCTGAGGAAACAGATCTCTCTCACTATAAGCCGGTTTATGATTCTGATCATAAAAGATATCCTGCGCCAACACATGATGTAGAGGATCTTATTCCGCCAATCCGTAAGCACACCTATGCCCCTGATGTTGACCCATCCAACCTTATAAGTGATGAAGTTGTGTTCCAAGCCTTAACTGGAATCGGTTGGGCAACCATTGACTTCCAGCCACTGGGTAGAGAGGAGGAGGATGCACTAGCGCAAGATGACCCATAGCCTTCAAGTCAGCATGGTGACGAGCCATGATCCGTAGGCTGGTTTAGCCTTGTGCATACTGCCACAGTTGCTGAAAACAATTATTCTTTGTGGGCATTAAAGTGCCTTGTAATAGGCTAGTTCAAAATACTTGGTCTGCTATGCCATCACGCATATTTATGTTGCCTGATACTGTTAATCCATCCTGCTTCAGAATATATTATGTTCATAATCCGTAGCAGTGTTATGCAAACTGTTCCTGCATACAAGAAGTTTGAAAGTGTCCTAGCGGTTTACCGCTGGACGGGTCATGATGCCCAAATATATAGCCAGCTTATAACCAAGGTTGTACTTTGAAAATAATCAAAGATGAAAGAGATGATACTTGTGATATTGAATCACTCTGTTGGTTGACCAACTTTTGTATATTTAGGGCTATAACCCCAATCTTGGGTATTGATAACTCCTTCCCTGTGTTGCCGGTTTATGATAAAACTGTACCGAGTTATAATAAACACCGGTGTATCCATATATAATGCTGGTGACTTGTAGTCGAAACCAGACTGGGTCAATAAACGCCAGATTATAACTGGTCATGTACTTACAACTTATTGTTGAAAGCCAACCTGGGTCCATAAACGCTAGTTTATCATAATATATTATAAATCTCACCAAAGGAGAAAAAACTTGGCAAATAAAAACATAAACAAAATATGCAAGGCTTTTCGTGGGCTGCCAGGCCCTAAATCGAGGCTTTTCATGGGCTGCCAGGCCATTGAGTTAAACCATTTTCGAAGCCTTTTAAGATGGACCTCACATTAACCAATCGTCGTTTTAACTTTGACAAGTTCAGGGTCTATGAGATTTACATGTCAAACGTTCGACGAGTCATACTAGGATTACTTGGAAGAAGTGGCTTACTTAAAAAGGCAGGATAACCCGGGGTTTTAGGTGAATACACCTGGCTTCCAAGCCTGGCTTGATAGCCAATCGCAAGGGTGTAAGCTCTTTGTTATTTGAGAAGCAAAGAGCCCCCAAGCAACATTTGAGCTGTGCTCTGTGGGTGCCTATGTTTGAGTTGTGTTGTTGCAACACTCTCTTTGGCCCCACATGATTTCCTTTTGGCCTTAAGCCGATCAAGAGGTGTAACTATGGTTCAAATACAACCAAGCCCCCAAGTGATTTCCCTAATGGCCTTATGCCAATCAAGAGGTGTAGCTATGGTTCGAATACGACCAAGCCCCCAAGTGATTTCCTTTGATATATGTGGCCTTATAAGCCAGATCAATAGAACTCCGGTTTATAAGCAGAAGCCCCCATGTAACCACAGATGATGTAATAAAAACAACAGAGACCCCGCTTTAGCTGAGGCTCCGGTTTATTATATTGATCATAATATATATATTGTCATAAATATGTACATAAGAAGAGCCTGTGGCTTAAGTATAGTAAGGCCAAAGATGAGCTATATTCCACGGCCGTTGGGTCTCCTCCTCTGATTTACGGGAGTCTTTGTGCTCTCGAACATCGATAAGGTAGTATGATCCATTGTGCAGATTCTTGCTGACCACAAAAGGTCCTTCCCAAGGTGGGGACAACTTGTGCATATTAGTCTAATCCTGGATGAGCCGGAGCACCAGATCACCTTCTTGAAAAGTTCTGGTTTTAACCCGGCGGCTGTGATAACGTCACAGGTCTTGCTGGTAAATCGCCGAACGAGCCGCTGCAAGATCACGCTCCTCATCTAACAGGTCCAGTGAGTCTTGACGTGCTTTCTCATTATCAGCTTCAACATAAGCCGCCACATGGGGCGAGTCATGACGGATGTCACTAGGGAGAACCGCCTCTGCTCCGTAGACCATGAAGAAAGGTGTGTAACCCATATATCTGTTTGGTGTGGTATTGATGCTCCATAACACAGAAGGTAACTCCTCCACCGAACAACCCGGCGTCCGCTTTAAAGGAACCATAAGCCGGGGCTTGATGCCTCTCAAAATCTCTTGATTGTCTCTCTTTGCTTGACCATTAGATCGGGGGTGAGCCACTGATGACACGTCAAGCCGGATGTGCTCACGTTGACAAAATTCTTCCATAGCACCTTTGGACAGATTAGTACCATTATCGGTTATGATGCTGTGTGGAAAACCAAAACGGAATATCATCTTTTTGATGAATTGAACCGCCGTAGCTGCATCACACTTACTGACTGGCTCTGCCTCCACCCACTTGGTGAACTTATCAACCGCCACCAAAAGGTGGGTCTTCTTATCCTTGGACCTCTTAAAGGGCCCAACCATATCCAGCCCCCAAGTTGCAAACGGCCAAGTGATTGGAATCATCCTTAATTCTTGGGCCGGAACATGAGTGCAGCGTGCAAACTTTTGACAACCATCTCACCGCTTTACTAAATCCTCAGCGTCAGCATGAGCCGTCAACCAATAGAAGTCGTGCCGAAAGGCCTTAGTTACCAAGGATTTTGAACCGGCATGGTGACCACAATCTCCTTTGTGGATCTCACGCAAAATCTCATAGCCTTCCTGAGGAGCACACAACGCTGAAACGCCCTTGTTACGCTGCAATGATGCAACTCCCCATTGATAATGGCCATTGACTTGGATCACCGGATTATCTGCCGGGCCAAAGTTTCATCCTACGGTAACTCACCCCGGTTCATGTACGCCGGGTATGGGACTGTACAATCCGGGATAACATGAAGAGCCGCCACCAATTGAGCCTCCGGGTCAGGAACAGCCAAATCCTCCTCTGTAGGTATCTTGACCGACGGATTATGTAGCACATCCAGAAAGACAATGGGCGGCACCGGTTTACGTTGAGAGTCTAAGCGACTTAAAGCATCCGCCGCTTCATTCTTTTGCCGGTCTATATGGTCAAACTGATAACCCTTGAAATGACCAGCCACTATGCCCACCTCTCGCCGATATGCCGCCATGAGTGGATCCTTGGAATCCTAAGCGCCAGACACCTATTGAGGTACCAGGTCCGAGTCAGCAAAGCACTTAACCCGACTTAAATTCATCTCCTTAGCCATCTGAAGACCATGGAGCAAGGCCTCATATTCAGCTGCATTATTAGTGCAAGGGAACATTAAACGGAGAACATAACAAAACTTATCACCTCATGGGGAAGTTAATATGACTCTAGCCCCCGAGCCCTCCAATTGTCTGGACCCATCAAAATGAATAGTCCAATAAGTGTTATCTGGCTTTTCCTCCGGTTCCTGTAACTCTGTCCAGTCGTTGATGAAATCCACAAGTGCTTGGGACTTGATTTCTGTACGAGGTGTATATTTTAACCCGTGAGGCCCAAGCTCAATAGCCCACTTGGCGACCCGGCCAGTTGCTTCCCTATTTTGGATGATATCCCCTAAGGGGGCAGAACTGACCACCATGATAGGATGACCCTGAAAATAATGCTTGAGCTTCCGGCTTGCCATGAAAACCCCATACACCAGCTTCTGCCAATGTGGGTACCTCTGCTTGGACTTAATAAGCACCTCGCTGATGTAATAAACCGGCCATTGAACCGGATACTCCTTGCCGACCTCCTTGCGCTCCACAACAATAGCCACACTAACAGCCCGGGCATTAGCAGCCACATATAGCAACAAGGGCTCTTTATCAACAAGAGCAGCAAGGATAGGTGGTTCAGCTAACTGTTACTTTAAACTCTCAAAGGCTTCATTGGCAGCATCACTCCAGACAAAATGGTCTGTCTTCTTCATCATCTGATACAGAGGGATTGCCTTTTCTCCCAAACGGCCGATAAACCGGCTCAATGCTGCAATACGACCCGCCAGCTGCTGCACATCGTTAATACACGCCGGTTTAGCCAGAGACGTAATAGCTGTGATCTTCTCCGGATTAGCTTCAATGCCCCTGTTAGACACCAGAAAACCCAAGAGCTTGCCTGCCGGTACACTAAAGACACATTTGGCCAGATTAAGCATCATCTTATAAACCTGGAGGTTATCAAAAGTCTCCTTCAAGTCATCTATCAGTGTTTCCTCCTTTCTGGACTTCACCACAATATCATCCACATAAGCATGAACATTGCGCCCAATCTATTTATGAAGACAATTCTGTACACAGCGCTGATAAGTCGCCTGGGCACTCTTGAGCCCAAAAGGCATAGATACATAGCAGAAGGCTCCAAAGGGAGTTATGAAAGCTGTCTTCTCTTGGTCCTTAACTGCCATTTTGATCTGATGATAACCAGAATAAGCGTCCAGAAAACACAAATGGTCACAACCCGTTGTAGGGTCAATGATTTGATTAATACGAGGGAGAGCAAAGGGATCAGCTGGACATGCCTTGTTCAAATCTGTCTAGTCCACACACATACGCCAAGTGTCGTTCTTCTTAAGTACCAGCACCAGATTAGCTAGCCACTCAGGGTGAAAGACCTCCACAATAAACCCTGCTGCCAAAAGCCGAGCTACTTCCTCACCAATAGCCTTGCGCCTTTCTTCATTGAAGCGGCGGAGAAACTGTCTAACCAGTTTAAACTTGGGATCTATATTAAGAGTGTGCTCAGTGAGTTCCCTCAGTACACCTGGCATATCAGAAGGTTTCCATGTAAAGATGTCTCAGTTCTCATGGATGAACTCGATGAGCGCGCTTTCCTATTTCGGATCCAAGTTAGCACTGATGTAGAACTGCCTGGATGAATCGCCGGGAACAAAGTCAACCAACTTAGTCTCATTGGCCGATTTAAACTTCAAAGCCGGATCATGATCTATAGTTGGCTTTTTCAGAGAAGTCATATCTGCCGGATCAACATTGTCCTTATAAAACTTCAGCTCCTCAGTTGCACAAACCGACTCAGCGTAAGCCGCATCACCTTGTTCACATTCCAAAGCAATCTTCCTGCTCCCATGTACTGTGATTATCCCCTTATGACCCGGCATCTTAAGCTACATATAAACATAACAGGGCCTTGCCATGAACTTAGCATAAGTCAGCCGTGCAAACAGGGCATGATATGGGCTCTTTATTTTTACCACTTCAAAAGTTAATGTTTCTAATCTTGAATCATGATCATCTCCAAAAGCCACCTCTAGAGTTATCTTACCAACTGGGTACGCTGATTTACCAGGCACCACACCATGAAAAACAGTGTTCGACGGTTTTAGATTTTTATCTGTCAACCCCATGCGACGGAAGGTTTCATAGTAAAGGATATTGGTACTACTCCCTCCATCCATGAGTACCTTGGTGAACTTATACCCCCAACCAAAGGTGCCACCACTAAGGCCAGATGACCCAGATTATCAACCCGGGGTGGATGATCCTCTCGACCCCACAAAATGGGCTGTTCAGACCAGCGCAGATAACAGGGCACCGCCGGTTCAACGGAATTTACAGCCCTCTTATGCAGCTTCTGATCGCGCTTACATAGGCTAGTGGAGAATACATGATACTGCCCACTATTCAACTGCTTCGGATTACTCTGATAACCCGATTGTTGCTACTGCTGACCCCCTGATGAGTGATGATTGTAACCGCCCTGGTTACCCTGACTACCTTGGTTGCCATGTCCGGTTTGATTGCCTTGGAATCCTGAACCGGAGCTACCTCCGCCATAACCCGGCCCATGAGAACCGCCTCCTGAACCACCGGTCGGTCCCTGGTCGTATTGGAAAGAACTTGAATTTTTAAACTCCCGCATGATGAAACAATCCTTCCAAAGGTGCGTACCTGGCTTCTCTCGCGACCCGTGCTTTGGGCAAGGCTCATTTAACAGGCGTTCAAGATTGGGACCTGAACCTCTACCCCGCTAGGGCAGTTTACCCTTACGGCGTTGACCATTATCCTGGGTGTCACTACAAAAAAAGACACATCCGTGACATTTTGGGCCGAATGAATTTTTTTTCTGTCATACATATGACACTTCTATGATGATAATTGTGACAAAACCCGTTATCATCATAGATGTGGTGGGCTCCTACTTCTATGACCAAAAATCATCACAGAAAATGGGCTTTTCTTCCTGGGTGGGCCAGAGACGCAGCTGCATGACATTCTTTGGGCCGTCCATGACGGAGAAAACCATGGTAGAAGCGAGGGGGAGGAAAATTCCGAGGAGTTCCCGGTTATGGTGGGAGGTCGGGGGCCGAGCGATGCACGTTTCTCTCATACACGTATGTGCGTGTGTGCGAGGCGTTGGCTCTAACTAAACTCGAGCGAGGCGTTGGGCTCAAACTGAACCCGAGCGATTGCACTGCAGGCTACGCGTTACTGAACCCGAGCGATCGATCGATGGCTGTTAACTGAACCTGATCGAGCGATTCCTTCGCTACTGCTGCTAACTGAAGCCGATCGATGCTACCTCTGGGATGAACAGTGAGCGTTGCGGGGGGGTTTGGATGAACAGTGAGCGGTGGCATTGCCTCTGGATGAACAGGACCCCGTAGTGTGGTGGAGGGCTGGATGAACAGTAGAGAGTGGAGGGGTGCCCATGGAGGGGTGGTTGAACAGGACCCCATGGTGTGGAGGGCTGGATGAACAGTAGACGGTGCAGGGGTGCCCGTGGAGGGGTGGTTGAACAGTAGCCGGTGGAGTAGCGCGCGGTGGAGGCTGGATGAACAGGAGCCCGTGGAGGCTGGAGGAGGTCGACGGTAGCCCGTGGAGGCTGGAGGAGGTCGACGGTGACAGTATCCCGTGGAGTCCCATTTTGCGGTACGCCACACCCTTCCCGATGAAAAGGACCCCTGTTTCGACCGTAGGAGGTCCATTTCGTCCGTTTTGCGGTACGCCACACCCCTCCCTATCAACAGGACCCCCGTTTCGACCATAGGAGGTCCGTTTTGTCTGTTTTGCGGTACGCCACACCCCTCCTGATCAACAGGACCCCCGTTTCGACTGTAGGAGGTCAGTTTCATCCGTTTTGCGGTACGCCAGACCCCTCCCGATCAACAGGACCCTGTTCTGAATGTAGGAGGTCCGTT
Source organism: Triticum aestivum (assembly GCF_018294505.1). NCBI lineage: Eukaryota > Viridiplantae > Streptophyta > Magnoliopsida > Poales > Poaceae > Triticum > Triticum aestivum. The sequence goes on from NC_057806.1 coordinate 246,073,183, forward strand.
TCCTCCTTTGTGCGGTATGCCAGGCCTCGTTTCCATCGCATGTTCCGTCCAAGCCCTCCCGATGAACAGGGACCACACATTCCGTTTCGACCCAGCCAGTTGGCTCCCACGCGTTCCGTTGCCTCCCGATGAACACGACGCATTCCGTTGCCTCCCCATGAACACGACACATTCTGTTGCCTCCCCATGAACACGACGACGACGCTGTTTCTCCATTCTGACCCAGCCATGTACACGAGCCTTGGCCGTACGTATGCGCGAGTAGGCGTTCGAGACCCCGCCCGTATGTACACATACGTGGCCGTATTTTCTTTCTTGCACCCTGGCCGATGTACGTACATGTACATGCTACGTGCGTGCCTCTACTACGACACGTACGCGCCTCTACTACGACACGTGCACGCCCCTACATCCACCAGTATATATGTACGTACACGTTCGCGACCAGAATGACAATGCTACGTACGCTTCGACCAGGTGGGTCCCGACTGTCAGGCACTTCCTTACCTGCGAAGATGTAGCTGGTGGGTCCCAGCAGTCATGGGGGCGGATCATTTTTTTGCCCGGACGCACTTCCTTGCGTGCGAAGATGTAGCTTGTGGGTCCCAGCGGTCAGGGGCAAACATTTTTTTCGCGAAATATGGTGGCCCGTCCGGTGGGTCCCCGCTGTCGGGTGGAGGAATAATTATTTTGCACGTAATAAGGAGGCACTTCCTTGCTGCGGCCGTGGACCCAGCTGTCAGCCTCTCCATCTACAGTCCACGTCCGATGGAAGTTGTTCGTTGACCACGTTGACCACGCCGCGCCGAGAGCACCAGGGCGGTGGACAACGGCGAGGCCTAGGAAGGGGATGACGCGGAGCCGGGGAAGACGCGGCAGTGGATGCCCACGCATAGAGGAGTACGAGGGTTCACTGGTTCTCCGCGGTGTGAGGCTGCCGTCGCCGCAGAATAACAGGAGGTGTCGGTCGTTGACCACATTGACCAGGCCGCGCCGAGAGCACCAAGGCGGTGGATGACGGCGAGGCCTATGAAGGGAACGACACGGAGGAAGGGAAGACTCGGCAGTTGTTTCCCACGTGGAGGGGAGTACGACTGTACGAGGGTTTACTGGTTCGTCTGCCGTCTCCGGAGAATAATAGCGGGTGTGGGTGAGTAGAGGGATGGCTAGGCCAGCGATGGGAGTACGGTGGGGCGGTGAGGCCTGCGCGGCAGCACAGCCGACCGCGGGGAGGAGGGAGCAGGCAGTCCCGTCGGCGCTTGTTTGAGCGGCTGGAGCAGGAAAGCAGAGATTGAAGAAGCACGATGGTCGTTCGATGGACATCCAACAGTCACTGCTTGTGCGTCAACCTTTTTGTAGGAAAGCCTCAAATCTGTGGAAAACAGCATACATCCCATCTGCCATTATTTCTAATGATTTACAGCCCATTTGCTAATTCTTAAGGTTTTTTTGGAGCTCATATTCTTTTTGTTAGCATTATAGCCCATATTGTGGCCATGGTTAAAAAATTATATGAAATTTTGCATATTTCGGTGCGGTCCGAACTGTTTTTAATCCCGAAATTTGGACTCACATTCAAAGTGATTTCAAAAATAAATGTAGATCAATATAAAATCCAACAAATTCTCCACGCATAAAAATTAATGTAATTTAAAATGTCAAAATGAAAAAAAGATATTTGAAACTAATTGTCGGTTTGATGTGTTTTAAAAATGTACAACCCATTTCTCATTACTGATGGGCCATTTTCTCGGCCAGCCGAATGAAAGCTCTCCTCATCTTGAAAGATTTGCAGCCCAACAGGCCTGACAAAGCAACTTACTTGGCAAATCACAAAAAACTGGGCTATGGCCGTGGACCCAGCTGTCAGCCTCTCCACGTACAGTACTCTTTCGATGGAAGTCGTTCCTTGACCACATTGACCACGCCGCGCGGAGAGCACCACGGCGGTGGATGATGGCGAGGCCTAGGAAGGGGACGACGCGGAGCCGGGGAAGACGCGACAGCGGAAGCCCGCGCGGAGAGGAGTACGAGGGTTCAATGGTTCGGCTGCGGTGTGAGGCTGCCATCGCCGCAGGGCCTGGCCAGCGGTGGGAATAGTAGGGGGCGGTGAGGCCTCCGCGGCAGCACAGCCGGCCACGGGAGGCAGGAGCATGCGGCACGACCGGCGCTGCTTTGGGCGGCTCGAGCAAGAAGACCAGAGGTTGAAGAAGCACTACGACCGTTGGATGGACATCGTACGATCACTGGAGCTAGAATCGTTCATATTGACTAAGTTGACAAAGCCCTTCGTCCCCGTCAACTTAGTAGGCCCACAAGTCAGCCTCCCACCAAGGTGGGTCCCAGCTAGCCGGGGGAGTATTCATTTTTTTGTGCGTAATAAGGAGGAACTTCCGGTGGATCCGAGCTGACAGCGGGGGGAACGTTTTTCGTGAAATATGGTGGCCCGTCAGGTAGGTCCCAGTAGTCAGGGGGCAAACATTTTTTTCGCAAAATACGGTGGCCCGTCCAGTGGGTCCTTGCTGTCAGTTGGAGGAATCATTATTTTCCGCGTAATAAGGAGGCACTTACTTGCTACGGCCGTGGACCCAGCTGAGACTCTCCACGTACAGTATACTTCCGATGGAAGTCGTTCCTTGACCACGTTGACCTCGCTGCGTTCCGTTGCATGCATGCGTCCATGGGCGTGGTGCGTCCCCACTGTCAGCCTCTCACGTACAGTCATCTTCCGATGAGTCTCGGTTGTTGACCACATTGACCACACCATGCCGAGCGCACCCAAACTGGAATGACGCGGAGATGGGGAAGACGGGGCAGTGGAGTCGCAGATGGAGAGGAGTGGGAAACTTCACTGGTTCAGGTGCGCGGCAGCACAGGCACGGTGCCGCCCACGGGAGACAGGAGCAAGAACAGAGGTTGAAGAAGGAGCACGGCTGTTGGATTAACATCCAACGGTCGAGCTGCTAGAATCATTTGTTGATTAAGTTAACAAAGCCGTGCGTACACGTCTGCTTAGTAGGCCCACAAGTCAGTCACCAAATCTGACGGGTCCCAGCTATCAACGGGATGAATAATTTTTTTTGCAAAACAAGGAGGCACTTCCTTCCATGCGAAGATACAGCCGGTGGGTCCCAGCTGTCAGGTGGAGGAAACATTTTTTCAGCTTAATAAGGAGGAACTTTCCTTGCGTTCGACCACGGACCTCGTGGGTCCCAGCCGTCAGGCTCTCCATGTATAGTCCTCTTCCGATGACTCTCGTTTGTTGACCACGCCGCACCGAACGCAGCGAGGCCCCGGACGGGAACGACTCGGAGATGGCAAAACGCGGTAGTGGAGTCGCAGATTGAGAGGAGGAGAAGGGTTATAACTGGTTCTGTCGCGGAGTGGGGCTGTAGTATGTGGATAATAACTGGAGGTGTCGAGGGGTGGAGGGATAGCCTGGCCGGCGGTGGGGTAGAGCTTTGCAGCGATGCATGCTAAGCAGAGCCGCTAGCCGCCGGAGGCCCGACCAGGCGGTCCCGGCGACGCTGGAGGAAGAAGACGAGAGATTGAAGGTGCATGCCGGCCGTTGGATATAAATCCAATGGTTGTGGATGACACAATCATTTGTTGACCAAGTTGACAATGCCCTGCGTAGGCTTTGACCTATTGGTCCACATGTCAGCCTGCAAAAATGTGGCATATATTTAACCCATGTTTTCTAGAATGTACAGTCCATTTGCTAGGCTGGGTGAACAAATAATTTCGCGTCAATCAGGCCCTTTTATATTTTCTAAGAAATCCCAGCCCATTTGCACTTCCTTGAAATACACGTATTAGGTGGGCTCGTTATATATATAATGTTATGTTAGAAGGAGCAATTAATATCAAAGAATAAATCGGAGAGGCACATTATAAATATATATATATAATTAAGAAATTAGCGAGTTATTGCTCAAAATAAAAATGAGCACATTATTATTAAATTGGTCCTTAAAATCTTCACAAGCTTTTGTACGCAATCACCAGGATTTTCCTTGCTTGTGAGTCAAGAACAACCAGGATTTTCCTTGCCAACTTTCGTTAAACATTTACTTTTGTAAGTTAATAACACGTGGGATGTTTTTATAATGTATATATAAGTCTCTATAAAATATACGATAATAGTAATAATATAAATCTTTCCCTAATAATAAAGCACGGATTGACTCTTTGGGTTCACCGTCACAATACGCTTCTTTCCGTGAATTTACGCTTTCAGTTTTTTCCGTTAGTTTTGATCGACAGTCCGTCCAATTGCTATGAGGCGGTACTAAATTTTTTTTCCATCCAATTGGACCACGCCCACATTCTCTTATTGGGCCTGCACGCATGTTTCAGCCTGCATGCACGCTTCTGTATCTGTACCTTACCTGATTTTCACACATGTACTCGGAGTAATCCCACCTCGATTGCTTACATGAAAGTCTACCAGTTTATATACCTAGGAAAATTGCATATCAACAACGATCCTCTTGAATCAACAAACACATAATGAGAATGAAGGGAAATTGTACAACAAAACGGCAGTCCGGCGCGAAGCTGTTCAGTCTGGGGCTCGTCGGGGTGAGGAAGCGGAGGCGCAGCGCGCAGATGCCTGCGATGCAGCCTGTTCCACACACTAGCCACCTCTACACCACACATGACATGGACACGAGCGCGGCGACAGGGTTGCTTGAGGCTCGTGGTGGACCGGATCCAACGAGGGGAAGGTCGGATCCGTCGGCTTGGAGAGGGAGGTGTGGAGGAGCACGCGGGACAGAGGGCGGAGGAGGATGGAGGCGGAATGCCGAGGTCGGGCTGTGGACTCGGAGTGGAGGAGCCACGGAGAGGCCCGGGAGCCACCACGGCATCCACGAGAGCGAGATGGGCCTGGCCATGCTCGGCGGTCATCAGCCAACGTCGTGTTTGTCTGCTGATGATCCCTGACCACCTGCTGCCCGGGGTCGGCTACATGTTGTTATCTCAGTTTGCTTGGGTAGTTTCATTCTTGCTTAAGATTAGACCTAGCCGTGTAGATGCAGATGGACATTGGAGGTACAGTGTTGGCACTGACGACTTGGATAAAAATATTTTTGTATGCACTCCGAGTGGGTCAGTCTATATACACTTAAATTTTCACATTTAGTTTTCTTCAGTTAGACGACAGCAAGGAGATAATGCACTCCTTTTTTCTGAAAAAATATCATAAGGGACATCTTTTGGAAGAATGACGAGCCATGTTGGACGTAGTTGGAGTGAAAGAATTACAACTTTTTGTGCCAAATAATCAAATATAGCACTGGTTCAGAAAAAAAAACCGAAACCATGAGAAATGTTGTTGTTGGATGTCAGTGCGCATCATATATCCTCTTGGCCATGCCGGTCATAACAGCAACAACTTTCTTTAGGCTGGTGATGCTCATATTGTCAATCATTCTCACTATGGTGCCTGAGACAAAAACTCCTAAGGCAGTTTGGTAATTTATGATGTTATTACACTGGAGCACATGTAATGACAGACCCGGTAAAGAAGAATAGAACGTAAGTGTGTGCCATATTTTTTTCCCGTTGCAACGCACGGGCCCTTTTGCTAGTATATATAATGTGGTTAGAAGGGAAAACATAAATTGGACACAACATTACTTTTATAAGAGACATGCGTTTATACCCCACAGTAGGCATACTAACAGGTTCACACACAAATACAACAGAAAAGGTAAACATTCATATCAAACTCAGGTTCACAGGACACGTTCATATTCATAGCCAACATTCACTATCAACAACTCAAAAGATTCATATATACACAAGCTCAGCATATCTATGCATCCAAATGATTGATAGATCACATGACAATATTCATACATAATTCACAAAAAGATTCAGATATACACATGTTCAGTATGTTTATGCATCCAAATGATTGAGATCATAGCCAATATGATCCATGGACGAACTTTAATTACCTAGGGTACAGACTGGTAAATGGTGTTCAATCGGAGGTACTTCTTGCTAAAATTAGTTCTTGTGCGAGTAAACTTCCGAGTACATAAGAGGCAGCACAGACAATCTGAACTTTGCTTGTAGGTTTATCCTCAAATAGTGGCCTCGTGCCAAGGGAGGTTTGAGTAACTTGGCCACTACTTTCATCCAACTAGTTTACTGGCTCATCTTGGTCCTTTATCTCGCCAAAATTTTACATTGCAGACGAGAAAGGAGGCGGTTGAGAAAATGAACCACCCAATTTTTTTGTGCAATTCAACTGAAATGGAGCATCCTTGGCGTGCAGACTGATTAAGTGCCAGATGAATATACGCGTCAACCAACTTGTCTGGAATCTTTAGACTCCATGTCATATAGTTCGCTACCATATGTGCCGATAACCAAAAGGCACAAGTTGGGACCAAAGACTGGACTGCGTTTTTCTGGGCTATGCACCAAGCAATATTTTTGGCGTTCACTCTCCTAATACTTGGAGTTTGACAATTGGTTGACGCCGGTTGATATTCGAATGAATATAGGCACTTCTTGTCAACATTGATGCTTGTCTGAGTGAACTTTGGAGTACATAGCAGCAGCATAAGTACCTGTCCATCTGATCATTTTGTGCAGCTCTACTGAAATCACCCGATGTAATGATTTGCCTGCGAGTTCAGGCTCCAAATTACTCCTTTATGAAATCGGCAAACAGTAGCACAATACCAAATTACCAATACATATGACAGGCACAATAATCAGGATAAAGACCAGTACCAACCTGTGTGAGGTAGCATATCAATTACTATTTCCTTTGACTGGAAGCCGAGATAAGCCAAGCGACTGACAGCAAAGAAAGAAAGCAAGCGGAGATTAGCGACTGACAGGAAAGGACGGAAGCTGTCGAGGCAATGAAGCACCCAAAGTTTTTGTGCAGTTCCACCAAAATCGAGCATCCCTGTTGGCACATATATTGAGAGAGTGTGATTACTATAATAGTGGGACTAATTGATGAAACATACACTAACAAATAGAAGCACCCTCATTATCTTAATGGGTAAAGTTAGCAACATAGTAGTCTTGCTTAAAGAGAGGTATTAGTTTATTTAATCAGTGCGAATTAGCTCAACTCAACACTCAAAGCATTGCCATTTATCATAGGTTGCAAAACTTTAACGTGCAAAGATAAAGGAGTTTCTCATGACAGTAGCATGATACAAATAGAGATGACAACAAACTAATATGGATGAAGGCCTTAGGCCCGTACCAACCTGAGAAAAAAAGCTAATTCATGTAGTCCCATAAGAGATGATAAAGCACTCATTGGAATCACACAATAGTATATATTTTTGTGCACTTCAAATGTATGGTTGAAATCACTCTTGTTTACAAGTGCTGAGATTATATCGAAAGATTATCAAGAACTTCCAGCAGAGTTAAAGAACTGGCTGGGATACAGTTCATTGTATTGTCTTGTGTAGTTCCGCTAAAAGGTATGATTGGCATGACATGATCCATGTTTGCACAAGTAGGAACAAGGTGAAACCTTCATTAGCTTAGTGAGAAAGGATAGGAAGACATTTGAATATTACTCAAACAGTAGCATCAAATTCATGATGGACAATACGCAAAACATTGCCTCATTGAACCAATGGCAATAAATTGACATGCAAAACAATAGCACTATTATGTCATGACACTAATAATATTCCCTCCCTGCTCCACCACATGATTCACCTCCATAGACAAACATACACACGTACATGATTCAGCATAGGGTCCTACTAAAGATTTGTTTAACTCCAACAGGAAAATTAGGCAGTAATAAATTAGTGGTACTTAAGTACTCCTAATTAATTAAGTAAGACAGCAGAAGTGGAAGGGCTCCCTGGAGGATCGTCTCACATGTAAGGTAGTCGTTACCGGAGCCCTTGAATGGCCTCGACTAAGGCCACTGGCTTCAACAAGATCGCCTTGGCACTGTTTATTCTTCTTCTTCTTCTTCCTCTTCATGCTCTGTTTCTCTTTCTCCTCACCAGTTGGTGAAACCAAGTACATGATTGGCCTTCTAATTCAGAATTGGTTTTGTAAGTGAGGGAGTACAAGTGTACTAGTAAAAAGCATCGTTATTTTCTCATGGCAGTCGTAAAATAGAGATGAACACATGCATTAAATATCATTCTTACCTAAAGGAAGGTTATGGCGCAAATATGGATGATGAGGATTGGAACACAGATCTCCCTTTGTGCAGTTCCACCAAAATGAACCAACTGTTCCATTCTGACATTCCAGTTAAACAGCGCAAAAGTCACTTCTTTTAAGAAGAGTTTTGTGCAGTGCACCAAAAGGTCACAACAACAATCAGGTGAATTGGATATCCCTGTTTGCACAAAAAGGCACAGAGGAAACAGTCAGAGTCTCAAATAATTACAGGCAAAAACATTTGGCTAAACTTGTCATGGCTTATAAAAGTGGCATGGCTTCATTTTTACCAGGGACATTAGATTAAGAACAGTGGGTGCACCAGCAGTCCAGCACCATGTACGTAAACAGGGGCATAAAGTGGTGATTCATAGTTTGTTGCCCCGAGAAACAAACATCCAAGAAACATATCTGGGTTGGTCCCATTTTTGTTCACTCTAGACACCTACTCCTATGTGTGGATAGCAAATCTAGTCCTGGTCATACCACTGTGTACAGCGTTACCCCTATATTTCCCTTTTCGACCAAGAGACCGGTTGGATGACCAGTCTGTACTACTTTCACCCCCTTTCCTTCCTATTTGTACCAAGTCTGATGTACATACTAAATTCCCCCACCCCCACTTTATTTCTTGTTTGAACCAAGTACTCCCTCCATCCGGAATTACTTGTCATCAAAATGGATGTGTCTAGAACTAAAATACATCTAGATACATCCATTTCAATGACAAGTCTTTTCGGACGGAGGGAGTACAAGATTCGACTCCATGAAGTAGCTTTACCTCTAACAATAGAACAAAAAAAATGTGACGTTTGACCATTCGATCGAGAGGGGCTGAGAGGTAGAAAATGATGCACATGCAGCGACGTAGCAAGCTGGGGAAGTAGAGCTAAGGCGGTTTCGAACGAAGATATACCTGAAGGTCATCGGGATGTGGATAGGTGGGCGGCGGGAGGCCGGATCCGCCCACAGGCAATGACGAAGGGATCGGAGGACCTCCTGCGCTGGCGCTCGGCCAAAGATAATGGTACGGCCGGCAGTGGGTCTCCTCCCTCGCTGTCGACGACGGCCTAAATGCTGCCCCTCCTCCCCTTCACCGACGGAGGGGGATACATCCGGATCTGTAACCAACGGTGAGGATAGAAAGCTAGTGTTTTTTGAAGGGAGAAAGACAGTGTTACTACCCCTATCTTGTTTAGATCTGGAGAGGATGAGAGTGTGTGAATAGAGCAACCCTAGCAAAACAATCGTTTAAAATTATGTACTACTACATGCCAGGCCGCGGTTTTTTTAGTTGTTGATTGTTTTTTGAGATAGCTACCCACTTGTTCCAAGTGGTGTTACGGTGTGCCAGGTCGCACTTGGCATCGTTCAAGTCTGGTACTACAAGTCCCTCCATTAAATGAACAACCACCCCCTCGTAAAAATTGTGAACAAGCCCATGGCTAAAATTAGCAGAAATGTGGGTTGCCCCAACATGCATTATTATTTATATTTTATACTCCATCCATTCCTAAATATAAGTATTTTTTATTAGCCAAACCTAAGACAAGAATTTTTTTTATTAGCAGTGAACCCCACATGTCATAGACACAAAAATTGTGGCAAGATTCCCTTAGGCAAGCAAAAGTGTGTCTAACAATTTGAGCAACTCAGGTTAGGCAAGTGTGGCAAGTGTGGGAAAAATAATGTGGCAACATAAGACAAACATACTCACAATCCAAACAGCCCCATAATTTTTTGTGACATGCATGAAAATTTGGTTAGTTAAATTTATAATCAAAATTTGGCAAGGTGCATCAAATCAACACGTGCAAGTATCAAAAGGAAAGTCACGGCATGCATGCATGCGTTGTACTCCCTCCGTTTCCAAATATAAGTCTTTTTAGAGATTGCAACAAGTGACTACATACGAAGAAGAATATGTCTACTCCTACATACGAAGTAGCCCATTTGAAATGTGTAAAAAGACTTATATCATGTGCAGTGCTTTGATGTGTCGCGTCAACTCGTACAAGACCGAGAAATTTGATTACTACAATGCCCTCTCCCTCGCGGACTGACCTCCAGTGCCTTAACTGCACCTGCCTTTGGCTGCATGACAGGAGGGCCAACCACCTGTTGCGCCCACCTATCATAGACGCAAAGGCAGGAGCAGTAAGTAGAAGCTTTCGCTACACGCTATCCCTCCCGCACAAGGTGGACGGACATGCAACAATGGATTCAATAATGTAGAAATAGGAGTAACATCATTGTTCGTCTTCTCGAAGAGGCGAAGAGCCAAGCGCAACCCGAACGTGGCAGTTGCGAACGCTCGCGTGGTGCGGTTCCTTGGAGTACTGGCCAGGCTCTTGCATGAGACAAAATTGCTATTGTTTAACAATTAAACTCCATTATCCATTGGTTGATACTCATTCTGCATAGGTCCACGCGCTTAGCACCGTTTCCTCCTGGGGTCACCAATGTTTATTTGCTAATTAATAGCATTGCATGCAATGAACTAGCCATTGCAAGTCATTAAAAGCATGCACACCTCTCATCTCTTATTGGTTGATATGTCAAGAAACAAGGTAGAAGTTAATGCACCACGCCTAAGTGTTTTGGGACTATTTTGTTTTCATAAGATGACTTACACACCTAGACGGAGGGAGTAGTATAGCCCTGTAAACCGGAAAGGAGTATTTGCCTTTCTAGAGATTTCAACAAGTGACTAGACTACACCGTGTGCAGTACTCCCTCCCTTCCGATTTATAGGGCTCAAATCTCAAATCTCATGAACCAAGGCATTTTGGATTAGAGGAATTTATCTCGTACTTTACAAAACTACCCTAATTAAACTCATGCATTAATTACGTAGTTCTCTCGTTTTCCTCTCCGCCTTGGTCGCGGTGCACAATATTGAGCACTCATATATGACTAGCCGCTCTATCTACATGCGGGACATTTCAAAGCATCCGGGCCTGCGTGCCATCCACCAAATCACAGCGAGGTGCTACAGTCGAGACTCACCTGTCACCCCGGTGTGGCCGTCATGACCCGTCATATCACAAAACCCACACCTTTACCAGTAGTGGTAAGGTGGCCTCCAAGTTGGACTGGACGAAGCAACCATCATTTCACTGGAACGCTCGTTCAAGCCCTTTCTTCCCTTTCTTGAAGAAAACCTCACTCCAGGCTACTCACTTCTGCCATTTTTCTTCTGTACCGACGAAGGAAAGGTGGGCGAATCAGTTATGCTGCTATATTTTCATTCCAAGAATCTTCTTTTTGTGAACCACCCACCGATTCTCACACCCTATTCTTTTCCCGTTTTCGTTCCGATTGTGGTTTCCTTTTGATTGCTTTTTGTTTGTCAGTTCATTGATGGATCCTGGAGCACTAGGCAAAGAGTTGCCGGCGGACAACCCACTGGAGACAGCGATCTCCAGGAAGCGGGCGCCAACCAACGAGTTGACCATGTTGGCGGGCCAACCCATGGAGACGAAGAACTCCAAGAAACAAGCACTGGCCAAAGAGTTGAGGACGTTGGCGGATGAACTCCTCAAAGGAAGTTGGAAGAACAGCAAGGGCCCCACCGTGCCTACCCCAGGAACTCTGATTGCCACCTATGTGAGGCTCAAGACCAAGTTTGAGGAGATAGTCGCCGTTGAGAAGCAGTATTCCCCTGGCAAGATGATGGCCCCCATCGAGGACGAGGAGATGGCTCCCGGAGGGATGAGATCCCCCGGTGAGCTGCACAAGGTAAAAAATAATGGTTATTACCATAGTTGTGGTTTTTGATTATTTGCAATGTGCTTGCTAATATGTTAGGGTTGTGCAGGTGTTGGTGGATGTCCTTGATGATTCCGATGTCGTGGCCCGTCTTGTTGGCATCGCCCCGGAGATCGATTCCGATGCCGCTGTCCATCCTGTGGACATCGCCCCAGAGATTGATTCCGATGTCGCGGTCAGTCCTGTGGACATTGCCTGAGAAATCGATTCCCATGCCGCTGTCCGTGCTGTGGTCATTGCCCGAGAGATCAATGACAAGAAATAGTTGGTCGCGCTAATCCTTTAGGGTAGTTTGCATTGCCCTGTGTTTAATTACCAAAACGATGCGTGTTATCAAACCATCTTAGGGCTAGTGCACTATCTTGTATGGGCGGATCTTGCTACTTTTGTTTGATAGTGAATCATGCGATGAATCATGCGAACCCTCTCCGAGTTATGGAAATAGATGTATCCTCACCAGCTTTTGATGTAATATATGGCTTGCTTAGATGTAAGTTTGAACTGTTTATCATATTAGCAGGGCTTGTTTGATGATTCTAGGTGTTAGTAGGCTAGCTACTGTGCGAGCAATAGTACTTGCAAAACAATCACCGAAGAGAAACGTTGGGGCTGATGAGCTCGTGGTACGCTTATACTTATCCCTCGTCGATCGACCAATAGCCCTAGCTCCTAAAATTGTAGGCTTAGCAATCGATCAGACAATAGTCGACATACATTCAGACCTCATTTGGTTCATAGGGTAGGAAAATCGTAGCAAAAGTACAGAGAACGTGCAACACAAAATCATAGCAGTGCAGAGACTTACTCCCTCCGTTCCAAAATAGATGACCTAGGCGGGCTAGTTTGGCCTAGTGGGTTTCAGTGATATGATGTGGTAGAGTGCCGTCCAGTCTTCGCGTGTGGTAGCAGTATTGCGAGTACAGTAAGTTTTCTTGAAGAAGCGGAATTCAATGAAGTCATGATGGTTCCTTCGTCCGAACAACTTACAGTGGGAAAGGTTGGGCCTGCGATACGACCGGGGTAGACCAGGATAATTTTGTGCATGGCAGGTGGACCAGGATGGTCGACGTCCCACATGTCGGCAAATGAAAGTATTCTTTTCGATATAGAGGACGAGCAACGAGTATTCATTGTTTTTTTTATGAAAGCTATTGTCTCCACTGTTACGACGGAGGAGTGTGAAACACGGTAGCCCAGTGAACTTGGCATGTGCACCACTCCCTCCTTCCTCATGTAATGCCCAGGTTACAACTTTTTCTCACTTTCTCTCTATCTATTTCCTCTCAAATGTTTTTTACCTTTCTTTTTTAAGACACAATTGTTTTTTATGCCTTTTTTAGAATTATTATTTTTATACCTAGGAGCACGTGTAGAGACGGGCTCTTGCAGAGCCCACTCCTTGACTTTGTCAATGCCTCTCTCTCCTCCACATAAGGAGTACTACTTGCTATGCATGCATGTGGTGGGCAGCTGGCGTCTTGAGGGGCCAGGGCGGTGAGAGCGGGCTCCGAAAGCGGTCCGGACTCCAGCATGGCCCACCTCACATTATCACCATATATTTCTTGGAGTCCGTGCACGGCGGGCGGGCGAGCTCTTCTCCCTCCCCCGTTTCTCTCTTCTCAGCCAACGCCCTCCGAGCGATTAGATTTCAGCTATCGACGGTTTATTCAATTACGGTCCCACATGTCAGTGAAATTGCAAGACAACGCGTGTCCCCTATGGTGAGCGGCGTGCGATCCGGACTTGCGATGCGTACGAGTTGTAAGTGTGCCGCCTTTTCCTTTAGAACTTGTGAAGTGTAACATTTTCGCGCGATCGATCGATAGAAATCCAGAACAAAATGACGAGGGTGGTGCTTTCCTGCTCGTTAGGCAGGCTAGTTCGAGTGATATGACGTGCTACAGTGCCGTCCACTTGCTCCATTTTTATGTAAGCAAGAGTTTACACTCTTACGCGGGAGGAGTGCGAAACACTGCGGATCTGATTTTGATCGAGGGATAACTGTTCCCTGCCAAATAATGGAGGATTGTTAGCGATTATAGCATGATAGTTAGGGCATCTCCAGCGCTGGCCCACAAATTTACACCGGCATCTGTCCGAGCACACTGATGGATGCCATCCGATGCTGCCCGCATACCTTTCGACAACTATATGAACTAACCGGACAAAATTCGTGCAAACAAAGCAAATTTCAAATTAAACGGATGAAATTCATTACATTTGGAAAACTTTTCCTACAAATTGGACGAAATTCATTGCATATTTCGCATAAACCGTACTAAAACCTACTGTAAACATAATCTAAACGATCGCCGGCACCCGACCACCATGTCCGGCCATGAACCCGAGAAAGCCGGCCATTGCCTTTGCCTCCTCCTCATCCGCCTCGATAACCTCCTCCTCCAGAGAACAAGGTTATGAAGATTTCCGCCTCCACGTCGCCGTCAAGCGGCTAATCGGCCGCCGATGTTTACCGTACCAAGCTTGGCGTCGACTGAGTGGAGTAGCAGTGGCCTTCCCGGGACCAGAGCGGTGGCGACCTACCATGTACTACTCTTCCTCGCTACCGGCTGCGCCCGCGTGCGCGCGCCGGTTTCGTGGTCGTGGCGGCGGAGGGCGGCCGGGGGGTGGCGGCGATCTCCTTCGTTTGCTCCAGCGACTGTATGTCGAAGAGAGCTTTGGAGCGCGCCCGGAGTGGAGTCGGCGATGTCCCTCGTCTGCTCCTGCGACAGTACGTCCAAGAGAGCTTCGGAGCGCCAGGAGGCCATGGTTGAAGTGGTGCCGATAGAAGGAAGGGGACAAAGGAGAATAAGTGTGGGTCTTTGGCTAAGGCTGGGAGCTGGGGCTCAAGTTAATATAGCGGGTGAATGGCAATGAGCCACGGCAGACGGATGGACAACTGGCGCCGGAGTAGGTTCGTCGAGCGTGAATGCGGACGCTGCTTCATTGACTTAACTGCAGATGTGTTTGGGTTACTGACATGTGGGCCCAATAGGCATCTGGCCCGCATGTCAGTGACACACCAATTGCACCTCAGTTAAGTCCGGTGAATGCGGCATTGACATTCTAGAGAGACGGTGACCGTTTCAGGCGGGAAGCGCGCGCTAGCGATGCAAGGGGTTTCGGTGTGGAGTGGTACTAAGATCGGTCGCTCACGATAGTACATACTCCGTACCATACTACCATAGTACCCTCTCTAGCTTAGGTTGTTTTATAGATTGTCGTTGAGATGGTCGACATACATGAGCAAGGCGGTCCGAGTATGACCGTTGGTGTTGAGCCAGGTGAATACATGCTCGGCGTTCGCGTAGGCCTCCATCAAAGATCTAAACAGTAATGTCCGGCACCGTCGGGGCGCGCAGGTGATGGGCTCGCCGTTTGCGTTGCGCCATGAGCAGGACTTTGATTTAGAGGGCGACGTGCATGCATTAGCATGCTTTGACAGCATGAGCGTGAGTGTCTGACGCGAAGTATTTCATTTTCATTTGGCTGACGAGGGTGTGTTGCAGCGATGAGTCCGTGGTTTGATTCCCCACATACGCATAATTTTGGTTTTTACAGTATTTCTTTCTCCATTGACAGGTAGGCCCGTGTAGATAGATAAAGAACACGAGCTGATGAGGCGCATGCGGACTGTTTGACTGGTCAACCAAACAAATACGGAGCTATACGTTGAGCCAGTGACTGTATAATCACCATATCTCGTATACAATGATCAAAGTGAGCTATCAAGACAAGTTCGATGACCGCAAATGCATTTTACTCGATAATAAATGACCAGGATTGAAGGGGAATCCAAATTTGCTTCGTCTTCTGTCCGGCCACTCCACCCCAGAGCTCTCACCAAGCGTCGTTCATGCCACCGCGCCGCACACTAACCGGTAAGGCAGCGATGGCATCCCACCGCGCTGAGTTCCTCGCCGCCCACGACCACACACAAAATGGTAGGGAAGCGATGGCATCCCGCCGTGCCGAGTTCATCGCCGCTCGCGACCTCACAACTATGTGGGAGGAATTTGAAGATGCCAAGGCCGAATGGGCGGTAGAGCAAGAGGCGGCCAAATCCACATAGAGGGAGCGGAAAAGTCAGAAAGCACTCAATAAAAGAGAGGCCCGCCGCCACAAGAAAGAAAAGGACGCACGCACTGCTGCGGAGAGGTCGGCGGAGATCCAAGCACGGTCGGGTGTCGCCGACAAAGCCGGGAAGGAGAACGACAGCGTCTGGCCAGCATGTGAGAAGTAGTAGTACTAGTAGTTAGTGTGTATGTCTGTGTCTGAGTACGAGCATGTACCAATACTACTAGTTACTACTGTAGTTTTTAGAGCAAATTACCAGTACATTAGCCTAGACTAAATGGAAAAATTCCTATCCTAAGCATCAAATGCCATCTCTTTCTCTATAGGAATTGAGATGCATGTCATCTCACTTCCTATGATTTTCATATTCCTATCCTATGAACGAAAGGAGGCCTCTGTTGGAGTAACTACTGTAGCTAGCAGTACTGCTAGTACAATAGTTTTCTTCAAGAAGCGGAATTCAACGAAGTCATGTTGGTTCCTTCGTCCGAGCAACTTCAAAGTGGGAAGTGGGCCTGTGATTTGACGGCTCATTAGTCATTGTTACTGCGGCGCGACGACCTGGGTGACTCTCCCTTGGAGTTCTGCGTGCATGGCAAGTGGACCAGGATGGTCGACGTCCCACATGTTGGCGAACGGAAGTATTCTTTCCGATATCGAGGAGCAAGGAAACCGCGTGGTATAGTATCACTGCTGAGTGGTTCGCAAAAAATAGTATCACTGCCGATTTATAATTATTTTTTATTTCTCATGAATGCTAGCGTTTCAAATCTTACAACGAAGGGTGCCAAACACGGCACGTGCTGGATGTCCCACACGTCAGCGAAAGGAGTGGGACATGAACAGCGTGGTAGACCCAGCGTAAAAAAACAGTGTGGTAGAGCGTCTCCACTTCTTCCACTTCTGGGTCGGAGACCACACATAGTAGTACTTAGTGGTATGAACGATACAAAGTGCGACCTAGAGAGAAAGACACATCTAGTTGGAAGGTCTCGGGGCATACACGTAAACAAATATAAAAGTTAATATGTGCCTCCAACTAATATAGTAGTAGTAGATTAGTTAGGCACGTACTCCATAACATCACCGTGCATTGCACGTACAATATTTAGTGGTAGTACGTAGTAAGAGACAAATGCCGCCCAAGAGTTCCCTTCTCGACCTACTTTTGGGTGTTTGGTAGAGTGTATGGAGGGTGCATGAGTCCACACTAGTTTAGCACAAATACACTAGAAGCATGCATGAAGAGGGGTGTTGAGTTGAGCATGCATGAAGAGGGAACAACTATGCTGAGACGAGAACGCAACCAAACACACCCTATATGCCACGCATGTTCATACCATTTGTGCCTTTCTACTTCACTTACTGCGCTACATTACTCAGGTTCGTACGTCCACTCCTGGGTACATGTCCGTCTCGTAGTTCTAGTCCCACGTGTTCTTCATGTAGATGGAACGATCCTTGCATAACACGTGCACCTTGATTCTAGATGTCTCATGTGTTGGCAAAAGGATGAACAAAGCTCACGTAAAAAAAGTGGAAGAACATAGATTCTGGACGACCGAGAAGGAGCAAGGAACCTCGTGGTGGAGCATCTGCACTCATAATATTTAATATTATTCAGCGATATAAAATTAACCAATCATCTCCACAGTGGACTGGAAGAGTACAAAACATGGCAGCCCAGTGTAGTTACATCATACTAGTACATGGCTAACCCACGCTATCACCATATTTCTTGGCTTCCGTGCGACACCTATCTGTATCGCTTCTCCCTCCTCGTCTCTATCAAAGTGCGGCGGGCTGGCGTTTCTGCCGTCTATTGAGGTCGGTTAACTATCACATGTTAGCGACATGCCAAGAGCATTCAAAAAAATTCCTTTCACGTTCCGTTTTCAAAAATAAAAAAATCCTTTCACGTACGAATTTGCCTGTATGCTTTGAGCAACTTGCATGTCCTATACTGCTCCTGTTTGATACTCTAACTTAGCTAGAGGTTAGACTAACTCATGACTAACCCTGAACTAACTGTACCCAAAGAGGTGTTTGCGTGACAGGGTTAGATTGACAATAAATGCACTTCATGGAGAGATAAAAGTGATTTTTCAGTGGTCCCAATGAGAACTATCTCCAGTTAGCACCTCTTGGGTGGGATAGTTTTTTTGGTGGGTTCGGTGCAACTTGCTCCAATTTAAACCCTCATGCTTGGATACTTTAGGGCTATTTGAGCCCCAACTAGCTCAAACTAACTCTAACCCATGGATCCAAACAGGGCCTATGGCCAGTCTCGACGCGGAGCAGTCGCGTGCACCGGGAAGCGATGCTTTCTTGGCCGTTGCACCACTTCAAAGCCAACACCAGTGAGAGGTCGCCTCTGCTCTGGCCGGGCAATAATGCGGCACTGACGCTCCAGGGCGACGCTGACCGTTTCACGCGAGAAGCGCGCGCTGGCAAGGGAGTATAGGTTTTGAACCGTTTCAGGTGTAGTACTGATAGTTTGCAAAACTACTCAATTATTGCACCCAGTTTCCTAAGACATTGTGGTAAAAATGTTACTCCACAACCCGCTTCCCTTCTGCTTCCTCTTCCACCGCCCGCGCACATCCGCGGGAAGCGACCGGTCAACCCTTATATAGGAGTGCTAGCACAAAAAGATGCATGCATGACCACTAAAATTTCCATATTAAAGCGCCGCTCCGGCGGGAGTATGGCGTATGTTGTTACCTTCGGCCGGCCCATGGCTACCGGGCGACGGTGGCCAGAGAAGAGGCGGTGGGAGGGGAATGAATGCAACTACTGTTTGGGTTCGCCTTCCGGCATAAATAAATGCGCAGCATCACGTGTACCCGCGGGTGCACAAATTGTAACATACGTGTCTGCTTAAGTGGGAGTCACGTAACTGGTGTGTGTGAGAGAGATTCTGAGAGACAGAGTGCATGTGTGCGACTCTACTCTTCGGACATGTACTCAACCTTATGCATCGGGATATAAGTATAATGGTATTTACTTTAGCTAGTGATTTACGTGGCCATGTTAACATGGTTGAGTCAAAAAAATGTCACTTCCTGCTCGTGATTTGTGTTATATAATTACAAGCAAGATTCTCATGCATTGCAGGGAACATCAATATGATTTTTTTTACAAAACACCCGTTGTGATTGACCCATGCAGGAGTAATCCCATGTGTAAAAACTAATGATATCTCGAGAATTTTATCGGAAAACTGGTATCTCGAGAATGTCATCGAAGAAATGAAAGATGAGAGATAAGGCGAGGAGGAGTGGAGCATGGTGGTGACTGGTGGTCGGAATGGGCAGAGGCATGGGGATGGACGGCGCCAGCAGGCGGCAGCGGCCACCATGCATGCTAGATTGTTGCAGAGACTTATTCCTTTTTTAATTGCTGAGCAATGAGGTTGCGGGAGATAATGATGTGGAGAGAGGTGCGGGTATATTTTGTAAAATTATCATAGTTTGCTTTCTATCCTCAGATATAGATCATACGGTATGTATTACAAGATGGTAGGCACACCATCACCGCCAACTCGTTTTTTTATAAGGGTAAAAATGATAAGTTTGCTGACTACTGAAGTAAAGTGGAATTTGTCCATGTTATGCAAGTAAATAAAGGTGATTGTTTATCATACAGGTAAGGTTGGATGAAGGGTGGTAGGAACAAATGCTCCGCCTAGAGCATGTGTGTGTGAGATGGAGTCTTAGTGT
>NC_057806.1:246093545-246121182 GCF_018294505.1 Triticum aestivum
AGAAGGAGATTGTTAAGTGTGAGTGTGTGTTTTACCCATCCAGGCGGAAGTTATGTGCACAAAAGAGGAGAACGATTTGATGTGGCGTTAGGATTGAGGGTAATTAACTACGTATGGAGACATAGATACCTTGAACGTGCATGTGTGAGAGGTATACATGTATACGTGGGATGTGTGTGTGTGTGCACGCGCATGATCGAGATAAAAGAAAGAAGACATAAGTCATAAGATCAATGACATGGGAGAGACGGATCGGTATGACAATATGCATGCATGTGAGAATGCAGGAAAGAAGGCCCGACAATTGAGCATGTGTTTTTGTCTTTAAGAGATAGTGGCATGGGCTGGAGCATGCATCTATGGCGAGCAGAGGGAGTGAGGTGCAACGATTGTGCAAAAGAGACCAACCTATAAATGCATATGTATGGAGAGACATATATAGTGTGGGTGATAGGAAGCAAGACTCCGCGCGAGAAAGAAATGTTGACGGAGAAACTACAGATAGATACAGAGATGGAGATGCTAGCTAGAGGGACATCCGCTAGTTTGGGTGTTGGAGATGACCGTCAGGTGGTTCGAAGGGTGAAGTTATATATGTGTGTGAGAGGGCACTTGACTGCATGTAGAGAAAAACATATGTAGTGTGCGTGATAGGAATCAAGAGTGAGGGCGAGAAAGAAGGTTGATGGAGAAACAGATAAATAGAAAGATAAAGATGCTAGCTAGTGTGCGTTAGAGATATGAGTCGAGTGGATCAGAAGGCTGGGTTATCTGTGTGGGTGTGAGAGAGATAGAGAGAGGGTGCATGTGAGTCACATACAAACAGATATCAGAGAGAAATGAGATCCAGAGAGATGGAGTTTTGTGTCTGCGAGAGAGAAAGATATTTCACAACGAGAGTGATAGCTAGAGAGACATACGAGGGAACGCAAGATATCTCTAGGGAGAGAGGGTGTGTGTGAGCGACATACAAGAGAACAATGGAGAAATATGAGACCCTGGGAGATAGAGTTTGTGTTTGTGTGTTAGAAAGAGATATTGAAGAGGAAGAGTCGTAGGTTCTCATATCTAAGGAGCGAAAGACATCTCTGTGTGAGGGGTGTGCGAGTGGCACACATGGGAATAGTAGAGAGAAATGAGACCCCGGGAGACAAAGTTTTGTTTTTGTGTGAGAGAAAGAGATTCCACATGGAGAATCATAGTTAGAGACACATAGCAGGGAGCGAGATATACTTAGAGAGAGATAGAGTGATGAAGATTGAGGGAGAGAGTACTGTCTGTGTGTTACGAAGATAAAAGATCATTGTCGACATACAGGTAGCATGAGAGATACCTGAGAGACGATGAACACGTATAGTCCAGAGAGATAGTCCTATATAAGCATGAGTGATAGCTATATGAGATGAATATCTGGATTAAAGGGGATTCAAATATTTAAACTAGAGATCACGACATCGATAATATCATAACGCAAATTGGTGTATCAAACATGCAAATTCATTTGAATTTGGGCACATGTGTAATGTTATATAGTTTATCAATATTGGTGATCCATAGATTCTTCAATTACAAACAATGCATGGTTTATATGCAATTAATGTCTAAACGGGATTACACTATATGTTGCGTGTGTGAAACACACTATACATGTTTGAGAAGTAAAAAAACCCGCATGAAACACACATTAATTGGAGACAGTTAGCGAGGAATGCATACATTGGATTTCATCATAAAGTGGTTTCAAATATTTGAAAATCCAAATTGATGGAGACAACCTTATGAATCTAAGATCATGCCATTTGTAAACCATATTTATGTACAAATGGTGTTGTGCTTTTGAAAGTATATATAAAAAATGATGTATATAGAATGTAATTCCAATTGAAAATGGATCCCGCCCGAAAAAAATAGAATACAAACGGGATTCGAATTGAGTTGGCACGGTAAACATGCACTCTGCAAAATTCGAACGAAGCGGGGAAAGTCGCAGTAACCGCCCGAAACCAAAATCTGCGAGATGGAAATCACTACTGCCTACCCCTGCCATGCAAAGCCTATCTGCTGGATTTCTATAGGTTTTGATAGGGGTAGGTTTGTAATTTCACCCAAACATGACGTAACCGCCTCTCATTCGGATTCATACATGGTGGGCGCCAAAACACAGTGTGTCCTCGGCCGAAATCGACTCCCTCCCCGATTCATATTCATACACGGTGGACGCCAAAAACAAACTCTCGTAAGCAAATATTTGGTGTATGCGAGATTACCGTCCTATCCCCAACCGACTAACGTTGCTGTGATGTAGTAGAAATTTGAAATGGGAGCTAAGTTTGTAAGATTCCTCGCATTTGAGACAAGTGCGCCCTGAATACAAGGTTCCCCCCATCCTCTCTACCTCCCTTTTCCCCATTCGTACTCCATGGGCGCCAAAACACCCTCTCCACCCTACCCTCCTCCGTCTGCCACCGTCCGCCACCCCATCCACTGCCGTCCTCCTCCACCATGTTGGAGCTGATACCCCGATGCCGCCGTCCATTACAAGAGATCGACCTCTCTCATCCACGGCTTCGGACCAGGATCCTTGCATCCCGTCCTCTCGCTTCATCCCCGTTGTCGTCCACCTTGCCGGCGCCGCTCTTACGACCGTCTCGTCCACCGCGCCCCACCGCCACCGTCTGCCCTCCTAGATCTGCATCCACGCCGCCGACATCCATCGCTACTGCAGCACCGTCAAATTCTCAGCAGATGCGTACACGGTGCCGCACCAGAGGCGGTACTCTTTCGTATCTGCTCAACTTATTTATCGCAGCAAGAAAATAGATCGCCACTGCTTTACTCTGATTTCTTGTCTTGGTTGCGAAGTTGCCTTTGTCCGGTTTGCACCTTCAGATCCGCCATGGCACGCTCAACACTATACTCCCAATGCTTATGGTTTTCCCCTTTTATATTCCACACTAGTTAAATCACAGTAGACTAAATTTCAAAATTGGGTCAATCGATTTTTCAGAGCTCGCCGGAGTTCGCCGGTGCGATCGAAGGGGCTCAGGTGGTTGTGGGGCCTCACCGAACAAAAAAAACTCGACGCGGGTGGGGGTTGGGGCAGGGGTGGGGGTGGCGGAGGAACACAGGTGGTGGGGGCCGGTGGTCCGGCCGGCGGCCCGTGCGGTGTTCTGTATGGGAAGAATAAGAGACGAGGAAGAAGAAGGGTTAGGAGACGTAGGATCTTCATCCAACCGCCTGAAATGGTCGAGAGACAGCTGGGAGTTGCATTCTTAATGCGCTCTGGTTCATCATGTGTGGGCACTCCGCAACCAACATTTTATTATCCAAAATCTGCTTGCTCTTCTTTACCATGTTCCTCTTCCGTTCTTCTTTAATATGTACTCTCTCCGTTCCTAAATACAAGTCTTTGTATAGATTCCACCATGGACTACATATGGAGCAAAATGAGTGAATCTACACTCTAAAATGTATCTGGATACATCTGTATGTGATCCATAGTGGAAATCTCTAGCAAGACTTATATTTTGGAACGGAGGGAGTATGATAATAGTACAGTATGTTCCTTGTACTGAAGATGAGCAGGGACATTTGCAGTGTAGAGGTCTATACGGTCGGTTGTGATGGACACTTTGAGCCTCTTTGATTCGTAGATCTTGTAAACATAGGAATAGAATTTGTAGTGGTCTGCCCACTTGAATCCTATAAGAATAGCAAGGAAATGCGGGGAGTTGTATCGCCTTTGAGAGTTACACTGATATTAACAGTACCGCACCTTCACTTGAAGAGAGCCGGTATCCGAAGCCTTTCTAGCCGTACCAGGAATACTAGCACATATATTCCAACAAGTTCCACTTTGCTGATTTTACTCTGATGCTTAAGGTTTTCCCGTTATATCTACACTAGATCTGTGTAGCCGCTTTGTGTCGCACTAGCACTCTTGAAGCTAAACACTACAATGACTTACAAAATTGGCACCAAGGCATTGAGTGACATTCTGGATGCAATGAAACTCATACGCTCCCCACCTGTTGATTCTTGTTCAAAATATGATCCTAATGACTATTCTAACCTCGAGGAGTCAAAGGCAGATGGCCTGTCCTGTTCACCCATCAAGGTGCCTGTTCTAATTTGGCAATGTTTTATTGATTGCGGGTATCTTGCATATGTTGTCTTGCATTTCTTATACTTTGTTGCACCGCCATCTGCTTAATTTACTCATCATATATGTCGAGATGCCATGCCCATCCATTATCAATACATATTCCATCTGTCATCATACCATGTTTTTCCACTCAAATGCTGTTCTTGTGCATCAGACATCAAAAAGGAAGAGGGTGATTGCCGAACCTGAAGGAGCACCAACAAAGTCCTTGAAAAACGTGGTGGTGCCAGAGAAATCAGACAGCACCCCACTTATATTGGCTGTACAACCAGTGACACAAAACGTAGGACTGACTCCAGCAGACTGTACCCATACTTCACTGGCCACACCACTAGCCCCACCACACAGGACCTGCACTCCAGCAAAAGGTATATCGATTTCATTTGCCATAGCACCAACTGTACCACAGAAAAATCCCACTCCAGCAAAAAGTACAACAAGTCCACCAGCCGAAGACCTACCCCAACTGCAGAGACGGCCAATTCCTGCAGATTGGAACCCCATTCCATTTATTCTCAGTTTAGAAGACAATGCTTTCAATGTTGTTAGGGACTACGTGCATATATTCCCATCATGGGAAGATTATTGTGAAGACAAACACCATTTTCACATCTTCCTGTCCAACTTACGTGTAAGTGCTATTATTCATGGTTATTATTTTCCTGTTTTCTACTGATTGAACACATCAATGGTTTACATTACATTGTTGTAACTAGGCAAGGATCAATCTGGATAGTCATGACGAGAAAAGCTTGCTTGTGCTTTTCAAGGAAGCATTGCAGCAGTATCGGTGTTACCTGAGGAAATCACACTTTGATGGCAAGTCTATAAACGAATTTCCAGTGAAGTCTCATGTGCTAAATTTAGAAGACATTGAATGGAAAAACCTTGTTATGCACTGGTCTCGTTCCCAGGATGAGGCACTTTCTATGAAATCACATGACAATTTGAACTTCTACTTTTCTGCATGTGCCTTACGGATCTTTTTTGCAGGAAATCTGCTCGAAGAAGAATTCCGGTTTGACAAAAACGACAGGATATCGCAAATATGCTGCCCGCTGCTTTGCTCTTGCTAGTACCTATTTGTAACATCCCAAATTTTCAATTTGGAATGTTATACAATAGATCATCATTGCATATCATATTTTATTGCTTTTGGTGGATCCTAGAAATTCTACGCAACTCAAGGACCCTCGGAGAGAGTTGGGGATTTCGTTATTTTCATATTTGAGTTTTTCTCAAATTTTGAAAATAGGATCATTTAATTTTATTTATTTTACCTTCAATTATTTCTATTATCAAAATATGAGAGAGGGATTAAAATGACTTTCCCAAAAATAAAGAAATATTGAGGATTTAATAAAAAAATCAAATAAGGTTTTATTCTGGTTTTATTTGCTATTTTATTTGAATTTAGGAAAAAATTGCACATTTTCAAAAATTGCATTTAGAGCCAAAAAAATGTTCATCCTGTTCTAAATATTTTATTTAGACGGAGAAAATTTGTTTTGGCATTTTTGGATTTTTATTTATTTTTCTAGAATTTTTTTAGGCGCAGCGAAATTGTTTTTTTTCTAAAAAAAACCCATGCCCGACTGGGCCAAGGGCCCAGCCGAGCCAGGCCGACCCAAGCAGCCGCCGCCGCGGCCTTCCCCACCGGACTCGAGGAGGAGTCGAGCCGGAGCCGCCTTGCGCCGCCGACCCCCTCCCCAAGTCAGCCATGCCCCTCATTTAAATAGCCACCTCGGGGCCCCCCTAGAGCCCCGAGTCGCCGCCGCCGCCCCGCATCCCCGCCGCCAGCCGCCGCACACTGCCGCCGCCCCGCATAGCCGCCGACCCACCGGAGCCCCGCCGGACCGAGCCGAGGTAGCCGCCCCGCCGCCCGGTTTTCTGAGAAAAAACGATCCGGTTTTTTTAGAAAACCCTAGTTTACGTTTTTTAAAATAGATCAGTTTTCTCCGGTTTATTTATTTAGCGAGCGCCCGCTCATCTGTTCGTTTTAACGAACGCGTTTTTCGGTTAGTTTCTGTTAATGAGCGTTCGTTCGTTAACCGTTCGTCGTTTTTCTTTTTCTCGGATTAAATCCGTGGTTTTTCTGATCGCGATCTCTGATCCAATGTTCGTTCTAGTTTATCTGTTCGCTCGTTTATCGGAATCAAGTGATTCAAGCGCCTAGAGTTTCGTCTCGAAACCCTCTTTTCGTTTAGCCAACTCAAACAAGTTTTTCCCACAGTAAAAATTGCCCTAGATCCAGAATAGTAAACGAAGCTTGTTTCTTTTGCCGTTTGTTTTTCGTTGCTTCATTCATTTTGGTTCTTTTTGCCAACCGGAGTTCTTAAGTTGAACCTTCTAGTTAGGTCTTTTATTTGAGTTTTACATGTGCATTAGTTGAGTTCTTATTGTATGCTTGTTTGTTTGCGATAGAGTACCCGGAGTGCGCCGCTTGCTACTTCGAATCGCTAGGACGGATCATCAGCAAGGCAAGTAACACTTTGATCATACTTCCAATTACCCAATTTTATTGCATTAGACCAATCCTCACACATTGCATGATTAGGATCTAATTAAATTGTGGGTTTGGGAAGTAGTTGAGGTAGAACCTATTACCTATTTATTATCAAACCTTTGGGAGTTACTTCTATGTTTGCTTCTTATGCCATGCTATGCTAGTAGACGTGGATTGGGTGAGTGAATCCATGATAGATGTGAGATTTGTTAAATTAATGGTTTATATAAGGTGGCAACCTAAATACACATTTGGGTGGATTGAGGCACCTGGGTATTCCAGCGATTGCCTGTTTTCTTTTGGACCGCCACCCAGGCTCAAAGGGATCATGAGATTATTCATGCTAGAAACTTCCGTGTGCAGCCACAAGCTACTATGGTCTCTAGCATAGTTGACTAAGTCATGCGAACTCTTACAGTGGTAGACTAGCAGATGTAGGGGATGTAGGTTGATACGGTCTACCCGTTCGTAAGGTGCTAGCGCTTCTGAAAGACTATGTCTCGGTCATCCGTTTCTCAAACATCATGTAGTGCGAGAATCCCAACGGAGGAGATCGGGTCTTGTGGGGAAAAGTGCGCAAACCTCTGCAGAGTGTATAAACTAATCATGGTTAGCCGTGTCCCCGATTATGGACATCTTGAGTATCTAGTACCTGGATTATCATGTGAATCTCATCATGTTACTCTAATTAAATTTTGTTGGATTTTTAATGATGATGCTTAATTGGGATTGAGAATGCTCTCAGCCATTCTCAATGTTTAACAACTACCATGATAGTTAAATAAAATTTACTCCTTTGTAGTAGGGAAAAATTGGCCTTACGCAAAACTGTAACCATAGAGCTTTCCACCAGCCATAAATGCATATAGAATAGCCATATTCTTTTATTACTCTCTGTGTGTTACATTGCGAGCATATTCCATGTGCTGACCCATTTCGGGTTGCAACGTTAATGTTGCAGACTTTTCAGACAACGATTAAGGTGCCTTTAGGTCGTGGTTCTATACTCAGTGATGCCGTTGGAGTTGATGGACTCACTTATCTTCCAAGCCTTCCACTGTTATCGTTATTAGATGGCCTTAAGCCATTATTATTGTAATAAGTTCTCTTCTGAGACACTTGATGTAATAGGTGTGTGATTGCTACTCTGTTATAAATCCTTCAAGTACTGTGTGGTGTCAGCATTACTGATCCAGGGATGACACCTGAGCACAGAGATTGGACCGTTTGAGGTCTGCTCGCTACACTGTTGTCCTGTATCACTGTACTTGCATTCATACCTGGTTCATTATGTGACAGCAATATGCATGATAGCTTGCTTATCAATTGTTCACTCCAAATTATCTGATCTGTATGAATGGTTACATTAGTGTAGAATATATCCAATGCCAATGTTTTTTAGCTCTGCATTGTTCTTGTAAGTGCAAGCTGTCCTTTATCAGTGTACTTATAATGATAGGTAGTTGTTCGTGTACCATCACTCTGCAGCTTATTTTCCTTTGCCCTCCATTTTCTACACATCAGATCTATATTTACTCTTACCATAAGGTTGGTACTCAAGAAGTTTAGCTGTGCATTGCTCTTGGTTGTACCTTTTTCCTGTATCGCTGCACTTACATTTATAGCTACTTGGTTATGTAGCATCACTCTTCATCTTATCTTAAATATTCTCCATTTTTTCATATATTATCACATCTATATTTACTCTTAACAAAATCTAGAATAAAGGCAATGCTTTTGAAGAAGATTCTGTCGTAAACTTCTTGAATTGCCCCCCCCCATCAGCATGGACAAGGCCTTTATAGAGCATGTCTTCACCAATAATATAAGTTTGTCCATCTCAAGCCTTCAAACTTTGTTGTATATATTTGGTTAGGCATGACTGCAACAGCTATTTATTTTTGGTGTTTGCATCAAATTGCTTGTTTAAAGTTTATTATGTAGTTCATAAACAAAAGTTTGTCCTTTCTTAATTTAAGTTTTCAGTTGTACAACCAAGTTCCTCCTTCATACCATGTAAATTAAACTATACAGAGCAAGTGATCTTCCTTTGCACTGCATGTATGCTTTTGTTGTTCATCCGTAATCCAGTTGTGTGGTGAACCTACCCACTACAACACAATGCCATATTCTGCAATGTCTTAACTATGAACAATGTCATGTCATTCTACTATTAACCGTCTCTTTATTTGCCAATCTGAAATGGTATAAATTGACAACACACTAACCATTGATACTTATGAGTTCTTGATCTGTAATCCAGTGGTGTCGTGAAGTTGCCAACTCCTTCACAATGTCATTTCTTGCCATGTCTTGACCTGAACAATACCATATTGTGTTAATGCAATTTTAAATTGTGTCACTTTATTCGTCAGTAAGAAATGTGATGAATTGTCAGCACTGATACTTTTATGTGCAAAACCTGTCATCTGTCTGCTTGTTTATCTTTCAGAGTGAGGAAGATATAAGTGTTGAACAAGCACAGTCTCATCATCTTGCTCAGCTGCTTGTGCTACAGTTCCCCAGCAGGGATAACCTTTCTTGAACTCTATTGAAGTGCTGTCGGTTTTGTATATATTATTTTGTCAACGTGTTTATTTGCACTAGTGGTGATCTTTAATGCCCAGTGTATGTAATTTGCTGTCTGCTTGTGCTTTATTATCATAGTGGCAAACTTTGATGCCCAGTGGATGTAATATGTCATAATTTCTTTATTGTATAGTCTAGGTTTTTTCTTATTCACGATGTTGTAGTTATTTTACTATATATATATATATATCCTATCTTCGCAGTAAACCGGCCAAACCGTAAAATTACGGTACATAATCGGGCCATCATGCAATCATGATGTAGGTTGGGCCTGAAATGTGTCGAATAGCTCATGGGCCGGCAGCAGCCCGAAATGAACCCCGACCCATGATTGTGCGAATCAAATCACAGGCTTTTAACAGGCCAAAATTGTCTCGGTCCTTGTTTGGCCCAATCAGATATCGGCTGCGAGCAGGCCGGATGCAAACCGGGCCGTAGTTAGGCCCAACTATATGACGGGCTTTTAACAGGCCGAAATTAATATAGGGCCGAAATGTTAAGCGGGCCCTTAACAGGCCAAAACTAACATGAGGCCGAATTACTAAGTGGGCCTTTAGCAAGTGGGCCCAAAAGCATAGTGTCCAGTTGACGGGCCGAATCTGATATGGGCCATAATTGAGCCCAAAGCCTCTTAAAGGGCCGGACCTGATCTGGGCCGTAATTTGGCCTAGAACATGGTAGGCTTTTAATGGGTCGGATCTTATATGGGCCACTATTAGGCCCGGAGCGTGGCAGGCCATTAATGGACCGGATCAAATATGGGACGGCATTTGTCCCAAAACATGGCAGCCAGTTAATGGGTCGGCCTACTAGGGTCCTCAAAATATTGTGGGCCTACAGCTGGGCCGACCCATTAATGTCAGAGAAATCACGTGGGCCTTTAGCTGGGCCGGCCCATTATGTCACACAAAAATCTTGTGGGCCTTTACCTGGGCCAGGCCATTATGGCCTGCAAAATCTTGTGGGCCTTTAGCTGGGCCAGCCCATTATGGTCCGCAAAATCTCGTGGGCCTTTAGCTGGGCTGGCCCATTATGGTCCGCAAAATCTTGTGGGCCTTCAGTTGGGCCAGCCCATTTAAACTTGATGGGCCGGTCGACGTGTCAACATATCATAGGCGCGTCTCGCCCACTGGATGAGTGACACCTGTGCCAACGCAGACTTGACATGTGTCTCCTCCAGCCAATGATGATTTTACACGTGGAAAATCCCCATTGGTTGGGGCTGATAACGGGTTATCGCATCGAAAACCCGACCCGATAACTTTCCGTTACGATGGATGCCACGTGTCGGTCACCCTTGACGAAAGCACTTCTGTGACGCGTGATTTATCATCATGGAAGTGGACACTTCCGTGATGATAATTTTGGTAATGTCATGGAACACTTCTACGAGAGCACAAGTATGACTATCTTGATTCTGTCATAAAATCGTCATGGATGTACATGCATGACAAAAAACGCGACCTACTATGACAAACACGCATCATCACAGAAGTGTATTTTTTTGTAGTGTGTTGGTGTTAGCCACAAAATCCAAGTTGTTATCCGCCTTGCGCTTACCGTTGTTTCCATGACCCGTCGGGTTATGTTGCTGCCCCTTGGTGATGAGGACATGACTACCTTGGATATGACCAAAAATATTGCATATATGCATATTTGTCAGGTGATTTCTAGTGCAAACTATTCAATAATCTATTTATGTTATCCAGAACAAAAATACTTCACACACTTTTGTGTTTTGTCTAATTGCAGGTGTATGGGACATTTGTACAATCCACATATGAAGATAAGGAAGAAAGAGATGTTTATTTGCTGTCCAAAAAGTTCTCTCACGTCACTTTTGGCCCAAGAGAAGATAGAGTCCAAGTCTCTCACGTTCTGGATTCAGATTCGGACTGCACAGACACACCTGACTCAAAACGCACACAAGTTTTTCATACGGACTCCGAATTGGGTGATTCTTTTTATGTTGGAAACTAGATTTCGTGCACTTTCCAACCCAATTGGAATCACCTTCAAATTCGTCCGAAGCGTTGAGTTGTGGACGAAACAATCTGATGCTGCAGCAGAATCCGAGTCAAACTACAAGTCCAAAGGTGTTACATCACCTCCACTTGGGCCCATTGGCCTTGTACGACCTAGATTTAGTTTTAGGCTGCCTTGGGACGTCCTCCCACCTCCTTGGCCGCCACCCCTTGCTCCTATATAAGTAGATCCATCTAGTAGCTTTTCCTTGGAATTTGTTTAGTTAAAAGTTAGCCATTGCAACTTCGTGTACTTCGTTTGTGTCCAACGACCAGACCAAGACCGCTTACGGATCCCCACCTTTATCAATACTTCATATATACTCGCAATATTCAGATTGCTTTTATCATATTCTTGCTTGTTCTTCGATTGCTTGCAGGAATAGACCTTCGTGGTCAGGTTGACTGTGCTCCGGCGTGGTCAATAACCTCTCGGAGTTGGTTTAGCGATTGCTAAAGCGCAACGTCGTGCACGTTTGTAGTCGGATCGTCAAAGTCGTCTCCACCAAATCGATTGTTATCATCTCATCGAAAGATCGGGACACCCCGCCTCTATCAAGTGGTATCAGTTTTCAGGTTGCTCGGTGAGAATTTCCAGTTTTCCTAGATTAGATTTATTTTCTTACCTATTGTCCAAGAAAAATCCACAAAAAAAGAGTTAGATCTATTCATCCTTTGTCCAAGCCAGTCTGAGCCTTTGCAATTTTCTTTTCATTGCTTGCATAGTTGAATTATCAGTTGCATCGTCGTGTCGAGTTGCTGGTCTTAGTGTCTAGGTCGTTTAGAGTTTCGAGTTCTGTTCACATTAGTCACGTCGCTGCTGCATCGTTATCCCTTCCGCTGTCCACCACCCATCCATCAATTTCCTCCACGTGCTACCCACCGTTCATTGTCATAATCATAGTTGAGATCGTTCCCATCTTCGCTTGATCCAATCTACATCTTATCTAGTTTGTTTTGGAAAGAGGGGGAGAGAAAAAAAAAGATAGAGAAAAAAAAAGTAAAAAAAGTCAGAGAAAAAAAAGAAAGGAAAAGAAAAAAAGTGTGAGAAAAAAAAGAGAGGAAAAAAAAACAAAATTCGGATCTATCTAGACTCAATCTCGTAGTTGAATTCGGATTGGAATCTGTTTTGTGCACTGTTCAGTAAAACAGGCATAACTTCTTCATATGAAGTCTGTTTTGGCTCTGCGAGTACTCAAATGAAAGCTAGTGACGAGCCGCATCTAAATAGTTGCAGAAGCTAGTTCAGTATTTGGCACCTCAACATCAGCTTCTAAATAGGTCTACTGCTATTGTGATCTTCACTTATATCTTGCTGTCCAGAGCTACTTCATATCCTTTATTGATGCTAGTTGTGCTACGACGTGACCTCATTAGTGTTCTAGGCTCGCGTCTCTAGTTTGGTCTAGCCTAGGACCAACACAGTACCGTCGTTGAGCGTTTATTCAACATTGCATCTCTGAATTGATTATTGCTAATCTTTTGCTACCATATATAGCCAACCCAGCTCCACATATTTCTACACCGGGTATACGTACGTTCCCCTGGCAATCGTTTTACTCAATATTCGGAGTTACTTGACACCGCTGGTTGCCGATCACCGCCTGCTGCATGGTAAGAACTTGTAAGACATTGATATTTGCTTTACTGTGAGCGTTTTACCACCACATCCTAGTAGTTATAGGAACATTATTTTTGGGTTTTGTTTCTTGTTCTACTAATCATGACAGGATCCAGAGTCAATTCATGGGCTTTGTCGATCGCGGGAGACGTGCCACCACCTTTGCAAATACCACAACCGTCACGAGAGGTGCACAAACATCCAAATGCACATGATCAGGTTAATGTATCTATACCACCATTTAATGGCCGTTTTAAACCTGCTTTATATATTGAATGGGAGTTTGACATAAAAAATATATTTGCTTCCCATAATTTCAATGAACATAAAAAGGTTAAGGTTGCGGTTGGTTCTTTCACTGGTTATGCTTTGGTTTGGTGGAGTGAATATTGTCGGTTACACCCTGATTATATACCTACTACTTGGGATGATTTGAAATTTGCCATGCGACATACTTTCGTCCCTGCTTATTATACTCGTGACATGATTAAGAAGTTGCAACACTTAAAACAAGGTAGTGAAACTGATAGAGGCGAGGGTCCCGATCTTTCGATGAGATGATAACTATCGATTTGGTGGAGACGACTTTGACAATCCGACTACAAACGTGCACAACGTTGCGCCTTAGCAATCACTAAACCAATCTCCTGAGGTTACTGACGATGCTGGAAGCACGGTCAGCCTGACCACGAAGGTCTATTCCTGCAAGCAATCGAAGAACGAGCAAGAATATGATAAAGCAATCTGAATATTGCAAATATATATGAAGTATTGATAATGGTGGGGATCCGGAAGCGGTCTTGGTCTGGTCGTTGGACACAAACGAAGTACACGAAGTTGCAATGGCTAACTTTTAACTAAACAAATCCCAAGGAAAAGCTACTAGATGGATCTACTTATATAGGAGCAAGGGGTGGCGGCCAAGGAGGTGGGAGGACGTCCCAAGGCAGCCTAAAAATAAATCTAGGTCGTACAAGGCCAATGGGCCCAAGTGGAGGTGATGTAACACCTTTGGACTTGTAGTTTGACTCGGATTTTGCTGCAGCATCAGATTGTTTCGTCCACAACTCAACGCTCCGGACGAATTTGAAGGTGATTCCAATTGGGTTGGAAAGTGCACGAAATCTAGTTTCCAACAAAAAAAGAATCACCCAATTTGGAGTCCGTATGAAAAACTTGTGTGCGTTTTGAGTCAGGTATGTCTGTGCAGTCCGAATCTGAATCCAGAACGTGAGAGACTTGGACTCTATCTTCTCTTGGGCCAAAAGTGACGTGAGAGAACTTTTTGGACAGCAAATAAACATCTCTTTCTTCCTTATCTTCATATGTGGATTGTACAAATGTCCCATACACCTGCAATTAGACAAAACACAAAAGTGTGTGAAGTATTTTTGTTCTGGATAACATAAATAGATTATTGAATAGTTTGCACTAGAAATCACCTGACAAATATGCATATATGCAATATTTTTGTTCATATCCAAGGTAGTCATGTCCTCATCATCCTCCCCTTCTTGAAAATAAAGCCGTCCTCGGCGTTGCTTAATCTGAAATGTGGCTAACAAAAGAGACAAGGTGTACATGTTGTATATGTATATGTCATCCATTTTTACTTCCCTTGATTTTTGCATATATGACACATGAATAGATGAGTAACTTGCATAGTTCATAAAATCTAAAGCCAAAAAATTAGCACAAGAAGTAGAAGGCATGAAAATATTGCAACTCAGTTTGCACATATAAGTGAAGCTCTTATTCATTTCAAAAGATTGACAATGTTCATCATTAAACCATCCCAACATTGGTGAATAAACCTTACTTGCATCAAATTTACATGCTACAACATGCTTAAATAAGCAAACATGCAATAAGTCATTCAACACAGAATCATCACCAAGATTAGAGGTCATATCAACATGATTAAACATTGGTTCTTTTGCATCAATAGTTAATTCAATGGGTGCACTCAAAATTGTTGGTATTTCAGTTGTTTGATCACATGGCAAAGTCAAA
This sequence comes from Triticum aestivum, assembly GCF_018294505.1. NCBI lineage: Eukaryota > Viridiplantae > Streptophyta > Magnoliopsida > Poales > Poaceae > Triticum > Triticum aestivum. The sequence goes on from NC_057806.1 coordinate 246,108,464, forward strand.
TTATCAACGTAGTCCTCTAAAATAGGTGGTGTGATCAAAGTAGTGGGTAGCTCATCAGATGGTGCATTCAAATTGACAAGGCATTCATCATTCTCATGTAGAGATGGAAGATCAGTACCTTTGTCATTACCTCTGATGATCAACTCAGATGATGTAGCCACTCTCGGGGGCGATGTGTCACATGGTGGAGGTGATGTAGTCCTGACAACAACGGATGTGGTTGTCATAGTATGCCTAGTAGTTGAAGGAACAATCATATCAACTCTTGGAATGTGCACCGTGCGCTTGTTCTCCTCGTGGCCAACACGTCGTTTTATTTCCTGTTCAGCTTTGCAAGCAAGATGAAACAAATGGTCCATAGGATAACACTCTTCATGAATTAGTATCTCTTAAATATCACGGTTTAATCCTCCCCAAAATCTATCCATAAAATCATCTTCACTTTCTTCTAAAGAGGAATGCAACAAGGTAGTTTGTAAATCATCATAATATTTTGTTACAGTTTCACTACCTTGTTTTAAGTGTTGCAACTTCTTAATCATGTCACGAGTATAATAAGCAGGGACGAAAGTATGTCGCATGGCAAGTTTCAAATCATCCCAAGTAGTAGGTATATAATCAGGGTGTAACCGACAATATTCACTCCACCAAACCAAAGCATAACCAGTGAAAGAACCAACCGCAACCTTAACCTTTTTATGTTCATCGAAATTATGGGAAGCAAATATATTTTTTATGTCAAACTCCCATTCAATATATAAAGCAGGTTTAAAACGGCCATTAAATGGTGGTATAGATACATTAACCTGATCATGTGCATTTGGATGTTTGTGCACCTCTCGTGACGGTTGTGGTATTTGCAAAGGTGGTGGCACGTCTCCCGCGATCGACAAAGCCCATGAATTGACTCTGGATCCTGTCATGATTAGTAGAACAAGAAACAAAAAAAATCGGCACAAACTTTTTCAGAGGAAAGTTGGAGACAAAGTTGTTGATATATCCTGCTTGGCTGTTGTTTCACCTCATTATCTTCACTGCTGTTGTGATCTTCACTTATATCTTGCTGTCAAGAGCTACTTAGTATCCTTCATTGATGCTAGTTGTGCTACGCCGTGACCTCATTAGTGTTCTAGGCTCGCGTCTCTAGTCCGGTCTAGCCTAGGACCAGCACAGTACCGTCGTTGAGCGTTTATTCAACATTGCATCTTTGAATTGATTATTGCTAATCTTTTGCTACCATATATAGCCAACCCAGCTCCACATATTTCTACACCGTGTATACGTACGCTCCCCTGGCAATCGCTTTACTCAATATTCGGAGTTACTTGACACCGCTGGTTGCCGATCACCGCCTGCTGCATGGTAAGAACTTGTAAGACATTGATATTTGCTTTACTGTGAGCGTTTTACCACCACATCCTAGTAGTTATAGGAACATTATTTTTGGGGTTTGTTTCTTGTTCTACTAATCATGACAGGATCCAGAGTCAATTCATGGGCTTTGTCGATCGCGGGAGACGTGCCACCACCTTTGCAAATACCACAACCGTCACGAGAGGTGCACAAACATCCAAATGCACATGATCAGGTTAATGTATCTATACCACCATTTAATGGCCGTTTTAAACCTGCTTTATATATTGAATGGGAGTTCGACATAAAAAATATATTTGCTTCCCATAATTTCGATGAACATAAAAAGGTTAAGGTTGCGGTTGGTTCTTTCACTGGTTATGCTTTGGTTTGGTGGAGTGAATATTGTCGGTTACACCCTGATTATATACCTACTACTTGGTATGATTTGAAACTTGCCATGCGACATACTTTCGTCCCTGCTTATTATACTCGTGACATGATTAAGAAGTTGCAACACTTAAAACAAGGTAGTGAAACTGTAACAAAATATTATGATGATTTACAAACTACCTTGTTGCATTCCTCTTTAGAAGAAAGTGAAGATGATTTTATGGATAGATTTTGGGGAGGATTAAACTGTGATATTCAAGAGATACTAATTCATGAAGAGTGTTATCCTATGGACCATTTGTTTTATCTTGCTTGCAAAGCTGAACAGGAAATAAAACGACGTGTTGGCCACGAGGAGAACAAGCGCACGGTGCACATTCCAAGAGTTGATATGATTGTTCCTTCAACTACTAGGCATACTATGACAACCACATCCATTGTTGTCAGGACTACATCACCTCCACCATGTGACACATCGCCCCCGAGAGTGGCTACATCATCTGAGTTGATCATAAGAGGTAATGACAAAGGTACTGATCTTCCATCTCTACATGAGAATGATGAATGCCTTGTCAATTTGAATGCACGATCTGATGAGCTACCCACTACTTTGATCACACCACCTATTTTAGAGGACTACGTTGATAATTTGACTTTGCCATGTGATCAAACAACTGAAATACCAACAATTTTGAGTGCACCCATTGAATTAACTATTGATGCAAAAGAACCAATGTTTAATCATTTTGATATGACCTCTAATCTTGGTGATGATTCTGTGTTGAATGACTTATTGCATGTTTGCTTATTTAAGCATGTTGTAGCATGTAAATTTGATGCAAGTAAGGTTTATTCACCAATGTTGGGATGGTTTAATGATGAACATTGTCAATCTTTTGAAATGAATAAGAGCTTCACTTATATGTGCAAACTGAGTTGCAATATTTTCATGCCTTCTACTTCTTGTGCTAATTTTTTGGCTTTAGATTTTATGAACTATGCAAGTTACTCATCTATTCATGTGTCATATATGCAAAAATCAAGGCAAGTAAAAATGGATGACATATACATATACAACATGTACACCTTGTCTCTTTTGTTAGCCACATTTCAGATTAAGCAACGCCGAGGACGGCTTTATTTTCAAGAAGGGGAGGATTATGAGGACATGACTACCTTGGATATGACCAAAAATATTGCATATATGCATATTTGTGAGGTGATTTCTAGTGCAAACTATTCAATAATCTATTTATGTTATCCAGAACAAAAATACTTCACACACTTTTGTGTTTTGTCTAATTGCAGGTGTATGGGACATTTGTACAATCCACATATGAAGATAAGGAAGAAAGAGATGTTTATTTGCTGTCCAAAAAGTTCTCTCACGTCACTTTTGGCCCAAGAGAAGATAGAGTCCAAGTCTCTCACGTTCTGGATTCAGATTCGGACTGCACAGACACACCTGACTCAAAACGCACACAAGTTTTTCATACGGACTCCGAATTGGGTGATTCTTTTTTTGTTGGAAACTAGATTTCGTGCACTTTCCAACCCAATTGAAATCACCTTCAAATTCGTCCGGAGCGTTGAGTTGTGGACGAAACAATCTGATGCTGCAGCAGAATCCGAGTCAAACTACAAGTCCAAAGGTGTTACATCACCTCCACTTGGGCCCATTGGCCTTGTACGACCTAGATTTAGTTTTAGGCTGCCTTGGGACGTCCTCCCACCTCCTTGGCCGCCACCCCTTGCTCCTATATAAGTAGATCCATCTAGTAGCTTTTCCTTGGGATTTGTTTAGTTAAAAGTTAGCCATTGCAACTTCGTGTACTTCGTTTGCGTCCAACGACCAGACCAAGACCGCTTACGGATCCCCACCATTATCAATACCTCATATATATTTGCAATATTCAGATTGCTTTATCATATTCTTGCTCGTTCTTCGATTGCTTGCAGGAATAGACCTTCGTGGTCAGGCTGACCGTGCTTCCGGCATCGTCAGTAACCTCAGGAGATTGGTTTAGCGATTGCTAAGGTGCAACGTCGTGCACGTTTGTAGTCAGATCGTCAAAGTCGTCTCCACCAAATCGATAGTTATCATCTCATCGAAAGATCGGGAGCCTAGCCTCTATCAAGTGGTATCAGTTTTCAGGTTGCTCGGTGAGAATTTCCAGTTTTCCTAGATTAGATTTATTTTCTTACCTATTGTCCAAGAAAAAGCCACAAAAAAGAGTTATATCTATTCATCCTTGGTCCAAGCCAGTCTGAGCCTGTGCAATTTTCTTTTCATTGCTTGCATAGTTGAATTATCGGTTGCATCGTCGTGTCGAGTTGCTGGTCTTAGTGTCTAGTTCGTTTAGAGTTCCGAGTTCTGTTCACATTAGTCACGCCACTGCTGCATCATTATCTCTTCCGCTGTCCACCACCCATCCATCAATTTCCACCACGTGCTACCCACTATTCATTGTCATAATAATAGTTGAGATCGTTCACATCTTCACTTGATCCAATCTGCATCTTATCTAGTTTGTATTGGAAAGAGGGAGAAAAAAAGAGAGAAAAAAAACGAGAAAAAAAGGAAAAAAAAGTCAGAGAAAAAAAAGGAGAGAAAGAAAAAAAAGTGTGAGGAAAAAAAAGAGAGAAGAAAAAAAATAAAAAAATCGGCACAAACTTTTTCAGAGAAAAGTTGGAGACAAAGTTGTTGATATATCCTGCTTGGCTGTTGTTTCACCTCATTATCTTCACTGCTGTTGTGATCTTCACTTATATCTTGCTGTCAAGAGCTACTTAGTATCCTTCATTGATGCTAGTTGTGCTACGCCGTGACCTCATTAGTGTTCTAGGCTCGCGTCTCTAGTCCGGTCTAGCCTAGGACCAGCACAGTACCGTCGTTGAGCGTTTATTCAACATTGCATCTTTGAATTGATTATTGCTAATCTTTTGCTACCATATATAGCCAACCCAGCTCCACATATTTCTACACCGTGTATACGTACGCTCCCCTGGCAATCGCTTTACTCAATATTCGGAGTTACTTGAAACCGCTGGTTGCCGATCACCGCCTGCTGCATGGTAAGAACTTGTAAGACATTGATATTTGCTTTACTGTGAGCGTTTTACCACCACATCCTAGTAGTTATAGGAACATTATTTTTGGGTTTTGTTTCTTGTTCTACTAATCATGACAGGATCCAGAGTCAATTCATGGGCTTTGTCGATCGCGGGAGACGTGCCACCACCTTTGCAAATACCACAACCGTCACGAGAGGTGCACAAACATCCAAATGCACATGATCAGTTTAATGTATCTATACCACCATTTAATGGCCGTTTTAAACCTGCTTTATATATTGAATGGGAGTTCAACATAAAAAATATATTTGCTTCCCATAATTTCAATGAACATAAAAAGGTTAAGGTTGCGGTTGGTTCTTTCACTGGTTATGCTTTGGTTTGGTGGAGTGAATATTGTCGGTTACACCCTGATTATATACCTACTACTTGGGATGATTTGAAACTTGCCATGCGACATACTTTCGTCCCTGCTTATTATACTCGTGACATGATTAAGAAGTTGCAACACTTAAAACAAGGTAGTGAAACTGTAACAAAATATTATGATGATTTACAAACAACCTTGTTGCATTCCTCTTTAGAAGAAAGTGAAGATGATTTTGTGGATAGATTTTGGGGAGGATTAAACCGTGATATTCAAGAGATACTAATTCATGAAGAGTGTTATCCTATGGACCATTTGTTTCATCTTGCTTGCAAAGCTGAACAGGAAATAAAACGACGTGTTGGAGAGGAGAACAAGCGCACGGTGTACATTCCAAGAGTTGATATGATTGTTCCTTCAACTACTAGGCATACTATGACAACCACATCCGTTGTTGTCAGGACTACATCACCTCCACCATGTGACACATCGCCCTCGAGAGTGGCTACATCATCTGAGTTGATCATAAGAGGTAATGACAAAGGTACTGATCTTCCATCTCTACATGAGAATGATGAATGCCTTGTCAATTTGAATGCACCATCTGATGAGCTACCCACTACTTTGATCACACCACCTATTTTAGAGGACTACGTTGATAATTTGACTTTGCCATGTGATCAAACAACTGAAATACCAACAATTTTGAGTGCACCCATTGAATTAACTATTGATGCAAAAGAACCAATGTTTAATCATTTTGATATGACCTCTAATCTTGTTGATGATTCTGTGTTGAATGACTTATTGCATGTTTGCTTATTTAAGCATGTTGTAGCATGTAAATTTGATGCAAGTAAGGTTTATTCACCAATGTTGGGATGGTTTAATGATGAACATTGTCAATCTTTTGAAATGAATAAGAGCTTCACTTATATGTGCAAACTGAGTTGCAATATTTTCATGCCTTCTACTTCTTGTGCTAATTTTTTGGCTTTAGATTTTATGAACTATGCAAGTTACTCATCTATTCATGTGTCATATATGCAAAAATCAAGGGAAGTAAAAGTGGATGACATATACATATACAACATGTACACCTTGTCTCTTTTGTTAGCCACATTTCAGATTAAGCAACGCCGAGGACGGCTTTATTTTCAAGAAGGGGAGGATGATGAGGACATGACTACCTTGGATATGACCAAAAATATTGCATATATGCATATTTGTCAGGTGATTTCTAGTGCAAACTATTCAATAATCTATTTATGTTATCCAGAACAAAAATACTTCACACACTTTTGTGTTTTGTCTAATTGCAGGTGTATGGGACATTTGTACAATCCACATATGAAGATAAGGAAGAAAGAGATGTTTATTTGCTGTCCAAAAAGTTCTCTCACGTCACTTTTGGCCCAAGAGAAGATAGAGTCCAAGTCTCTCACGTTCTGGATTCAGATTCGGACTGCACAGACACACCTGACTCAAAACGCACACAAGTTTTTCATACGGACTCCGAATTGGGTGATTCTTTTTATGTTGAAAACTAGATTTCGTGCACTTTCCAACCCAATTGGAATCACCTTCAAATTCGTCCGGAGCGTTGAGTTGTGGACGAAACAATCTGATGCTGCAGCAGAATCCGAGTCAAACTACAAGTCCAAAGGTGTTACATCACCTCCACTTGGGCCCATTGGCCTTGTACGACCTAGATTTAGTTTTAGACTGCCTTGGGACGTCCTCCCACCTCCTTGGCCGCCACCCCTTGCTCCTATATAAGTAGATCCATCTAGTAGCTTTTCCTTGGGATTTGTTTAGTTAAAAGTTAGCCATTGCAACTTCGTGTACTTCGTTTGTGTCCAACGACCAGACCAAGACCGCTTACGGATCCCCACCTTTATCAATACTTCATATATACTCGCAATATTCAGATTGCTTTTATCATATTCTTGCTTGTTCTTCGATTGCTTGCAGGAATAGACCTTTATGGTCAGGTTGACTGTGCTCCGGCGTGGTCAATAACCTCTCGGAGTTGGTTTAGCGATTGCTAAGGCGCAACGTCGTGCACGTTTGTAGTCGGATCGTCAAAGTCGTCTCCACCAAATCGATTGTTATCATCTCATCGAAAGATCGGGACACCCCGATGATGAGGACATGACTACCTTGGATATGACCAAAAATATTGCATATATGCATATTTGTCAGGTGATTTCTAGTGCAAACTATTCAATAATCTATTTATGTTATCCAGAACAAAAATACTTCACACACTTTTGTGTTTTGTCTAATTGCAGGTGTATGGGACATTTGTACAATCCACATATGAAGATAAGGAAGAAAGAGATGTTTATTTGGTGTCCAAAAAGTTCTCTCACGTCACTTTTGGCCCAAGAGAAGATAGAGTCCAAGTCTCTCACGTTCTGGATTCAGATTCGGACTGCACAGACACACCTGACTCAAAACGCACACAAGTTTTTCATACGGACTCCGAATTGGGTGATTCTTTTTATGTTGGAAACTAGATTTCGTGCACTTTCCAACCCAATTGGAATCACCTTCAAATTCGTCCGGAGAGTTGAGTTGTGGACGAAACAATCTGATGCTGCAGCAGAATCCGAGTCAAACTACAAGTCCAAAGGTGTTACATCACCTCCACTTGGGCCCATTGGCCTTGTACGACCTAGATTTAGTTTTAGGCTGCCTTGGGACGTCCTCCCACCTCCTTGGCCGCCACCCCTTGCTCCTATATAAGTAGATCCATCTAGTAGCTTTTCCTTGGGATTTGTTTAGTTAAAAGTTAGCCATTGCAACTTCGTGTACTTCGTTTGTGTCCAACGACCAGACCAAGACCGCTTACGGATCCCCACCTTTATCAATACTTCATATATACTCGCAATATTCAGATTGCTTTTATCATATTCTTGCTTGTTCTTCGATTGCTTGCAGGAATAGACCTTCGTGGTCAGGCTGACCGTGCTTCCAGCATCGTCAATAACCTCTCGGAGTTGGTTTAGCGATTGCTAAGGCGCAACGTCGTGCACGTTTGTAGTCGGATCGTCAAAGTCGTCTCCACCAAATCGATTGTTATCATCTCATCGAAAGATCGGGACACCCCGCCTCTATCACTTGGCACTGCCATTCTTCTTTCCCTTCCCCGTCTTTTCATCCTTAGACTCAGGATCCTTGGTACTATCTGAATCGGCATACTTAACTAGAGCTGCCATAAGCGTGGACATGTCATTGCAGTGACGCTTGAGCCTTCCCAACTTCAGCTTCAAAGGCGTAAACCGGTAGTTGCCTTCCAATGTTAAGACTACCGTGCCAGCATTGATGCAGTCTGATGAATGAAGAATGGCTGATACCCGCTTCACCCAATGGGTTGTAGACTCCCCTTCCTCTTGAACACAGGCGGCTAAGTCCATAATTGACATGGGCTGTTTGCACGTATCTTTGAAATTCTGGATAAACCGGCTTTTTAACTCGGCCCATGACCCAATGGAGTTAACTGGTAAACTTTTTAACCAAGTGCGAGATGTTCCTCCCAACATCATGGTGAAGTACTTAGCACATGCCGCATCATCTACGTCCAGCATCTCCATCGCCATCTCATAGCTCTCAACCCTTGACTCACTGGGTAAATCAGCAGTGTAATTGGGCACCTTACGATGACCCTTGAAGTCCTTGGGCAGCCGCACGTTACGTAGGGTCGTGTTAAGACACGACACCCCCAAAGAACTAAAAACCACGCCTGGTTCCACCAAAGTAGTTGGACGAACCAGAGTAAGCTGACGAGCCGCGTACTGCGCTGCTAACTCGGCTTCTCGACATGCCCGACCGTGGTCCACCACATCCTGGGCATTAGCACCGCCACCGCCGGGTTATGCCCTCGCGGCGGGTTACGGTTTTCGCGCACTGTTTGATACAGCCGGTTCATCAATGTGCCTGCTGTAGCTCCGACTTGGGTGGGGGGTGGAATGAATTATCTCATGACTGTGCGAATAAGCCTGATGTTGGGTCAAAGCCGTCTGAAGGAGCTCTCTAGCCCGTCATGTTTCACCTGCTATTGGAGACTCGCCCTCGATCAGGAGAGCTGCCAATCATGAAGCGGGGGCAACGATGTTATCCAACGTATTAAAGTAATGACCCGGAGGCATTGAGACATGCTGTGATGGGACATTGTTCTAACGAGGCGGATCCATCGCGCGCGGCTGAACTGGCGCACCCGTTCCAGGCGCCTCGACCCGGTTTACCGCTGGCTGGTTGCTGGTTCCTGCCCCTGGCATGTTGAAGAGATTCCTTCCCTCGTATACTGGAGGCAGGTGAGACCGGTACCTTCTCCTCATGACATCCTCTAATGCGCTTTGATCCAGCATAAGCCTATAAGCTTGTGCCTCTAACTCAGCCCGCTCTGCGGCCATCCTGGTGTTCTCTGCTACTAGATCTACCTTAGCTTGAGCTATCTGATCCTTCACCTTTGCTATCTCTGTGTTATGCCGATCCTGATCTGCCGGATTAACCTCAGCTACCAGCAACGTTGCCAAAGTGTCGAATAAATCGGACAAAGCCTGAGCCAGCGGTGGTGCAGAGCACCCTGCCCCGGCTGGTGTTGCAGCTATTGAACCGGAAATCACTACTGCGGCGGTAGAAGAATGCTGCACCGATTGTGTACCAGCCATGAAGATCGCAACTCGGCTCGGCGGATCAGAGAGGTCCAGAATATTGTCGCCATCGGAACCGCCACTAATCCGGCCATCATGCAGCTGATACATCGACTCGGTCTCTCCGGTTGAAGAATCGTCGTCAGAGTAGACGACGGTTTCGCCACCAGATACCGATCTATCCTCAGATTCCACCCCGTGGATGACTCCCACGAAGGCACGCTTTACGGCAGGCTGAACTCGGGCAAGTTTTGCACACTGAGCCATCTCGATGATGTCGGTGCAGATGTCCGGCTCAGGGCCCGGTTCATCGATCTTGCCAATGAAGATATGTATTGCGCCAAAGGGGACCCGATAGCCGTACTCAATCAAGCCGGCCTGGGGGCCCCAGCCTGCGTCGTCGATGTAGATCTTGCCGCGACGACTCTTGGTCATCCGGCCCACAGTGTATCCCTTGAGTCCTTCGAAGCTGCCCTTCAAGAACTCAAAACCACTGTGCGATAGCCCCATGGTGGGTGCCAACTGTCGTGGTTTTGTCACGGCAGATGTCCTTGTGAAAGGACTTAGTCGTGGAGCCATCGCGACGGGTTAGCTTGAAGGAGTTAAAGCTGACAAGGGACGCGAGGAATTATACTGGTTCGGCCCCTTACGGTAAAGGTAAAAGCCTACTCCAGTTGTGATGGAATTGCTAGGGTTTCTATGACCAGGGAGCGAATCCGCTTTTCCTGGCTCTCGAGTCATTGTTTGTTGTCCCTAAACCACCGCTGGGTCATCCCTTTATATACACAGGTTAACGCCCGACGGTTTACAGAATCCCGAGGCCGACTCATACACGTGCCCGGCTCGGTTTCTACTTTTCCTTGCCTTACAACATAAGTTACATATCATATGGCGGTTTACATCTATGGGCCCTAATACGCCTTCGGGCCCTGGGCCTTCATGTTAGATGCCCTCCTTCTAGCGCCATACTTCTTGTCTTCATGGGCTTCAAACATGACTAACTCACTATGGGCATAACCCGGCCCCTCATGGCCGGTTTATATTTAGTAGTAATATCCCCAACAAAGGGTATGGAACACTTTCTTAGAACTAGAATTAATCCACCTTATGAATCAATCATGAGGGCATCTTATGGATCTCGAATGAAATATGACAAAACTTAGATCCTTGCTTTATGCCTAGCTAAGGGTGTAAAACTATAGCGCTTGTTGGGAGGCAACCCAATGAATAAATTTTATTTTTGCTTTTTGCTTACCGTTTTTGTGTGTTAGCACAGTTATGCTACTGTTATGATTGTGTTTTTATATTTAATTAGTGTTTGTGCCAAGTAAAGCCTTTAGGATCTTCTTGGGTGATAGTTGTTTGATCTTGCTGAAAAAACCAGAAACTTTTATGCTCACAAAGTTAATTTTAGTTTTTTTACTAGAGAGCAATAAAATACTCATTCAACATACAGTGGATCAATATAAAAATTTCTCAGATCGTCCTAATTTTTCAGAATTTTTAGAGTTACAGAAGTATTCGAAATAGTCAGATTGCTACACACTATTATGTTTTGACAGATTCTGTTTTCTTTGTGTTGTGTGCTTATGTTGATGGCTCTATGGTTTTCTTTGATGAGTTTATGCCGTAGAAAAGTTGGAATACAGTAGATATAATACAAAAACAAAATATGAATTGGTTTGATACAGTACTTACAGTAGTGATTTATTATCCTTATACTAACAGATCTCATGAAGGTTTTGTTGAGTTTTATGTGATTGAAGTTTTCAAATTTTGGGTTATCATACAATGGATGAAGGAAGAATGGAAGAGCCTAAGCTTGGGGATGCCCCAGCTTCCCAATATATTATCCAAAAATGAGCAACCAACTAATCTTGGGGATGCCCCCCGAGTGGCATCCTGCTTTCTTCAAACGATCATCGGTATTTTACTTGAAACTATATTTTTATTCATCACATGATATGTGTTTTGCTTGGAGTATCTTGTATGATATGAGTCTTTGTTTGTTTTATTTTGTGTTTTTAGTCTTGATCCATTGCTGGACACACCTATTTGAGACAGCGAAAATTATGTCATGACTTGTTAGAAGTACTCTTGTAACGCCCCGAGACCGTTGCGCCAGGTGTCTTCCAGTTATGCGCCGTTGTTGCCTTGTCATTTGTCTGCGTGTTGCATTTTTTTTGCCATGTCATCATCCGCATTGCATCGGCACTCGTTGCCGTCATTGTTTTTAAAACTTGCATCCGTCCGGGTTCCCCAGTTCCATCTGTTTCCATTCCGAGCCCAACCACACTCGCACGCGCCCGCGGCATGTCCGAATAGTATTTTTATAAGCGACCAGAAAATGTTCTCGGAATGGGATGAAAGTTGGCATGCGGTGTTGTTTTGTTGTTAGTAGACCGCCTGTCAAATTTCATCGCATTCGGAGTCCGTTTGACGCCCCAACGGATAACTATAGCGGCAATATAGTCGGTCAAACATCGGACGTTTTCGGTCTCCGGAAACACGAGCCGCGCCAAGTCCGCCACCGTCCTCTGCTTCGCCCACACGATCCCGCTGCTGCCTGCTTTGCTCCATCAAGCAGTGCCACCGCCGAAGATCTTCGTCACCGGGAACCGCCTCCTCGACCCTCGGACTGCCCGGATCCGCCGCACCCGCGGGTCCCTGCCTCTACATCGCGCCTCTGCCCGTCTTTCGCATCGCCATGACCTCCTGCTGCTTCTGTTGGTACGAGCAGCACCAGGTCGCCCACTTGCAGCACAACCGCTCGCCCCGTTAACCGCGCCTCGCTCAAGCGCGCACCTGGGCTGCCTCCCTTCTAGCGCCCCAAGGCCCAGCCTGCTCCAGCTCCTCACCGGCCCAACTCCGGA
>NC_057806.1:246121594-246137714 GCF_018294505.1 Triticum aestivum
GACCACCAGTTTTACAAATTTGCAGAAAACCCCCTGAGCTCCATGCATATTTTAACTCACCAACCGTGCATCTTTTGTAAAAACTTCATATATGAAAAATGCTTAGATTTCTGTCTAGTTTCATAATATGCCACTTTCATCCATGTTTGAAATGCTTAAAATGATGTTTGATTAAATTTGCTCATATAGCATGCTAAAATGATTTAATTCATAACTAAATAACCGTAGCTCCAAACCTAACAAACTTTATATGTAAATGGGGTAGAAAAAGGCCTAGTTTAACATGGTAGCATCACTTAGCATGTTTAACAACTCTAAAATATGGTTTAGGGCAGAACAGTACCAAATCCATAAATTGCACATGAGGATTTTTCCGGACTTGTTGTTTGTTGTTCCGGCCTCATTTAAACTTGCCTAGATAGGTAGTTATCTTTTGTTTCACCTCTTGCCATGTTAATCAACATTTAATATTGTTGGGTACATAAACGAGATCAAACTAAATAACTTGAATGTGGTGTTCCGTCAATATGCAACTCGTTGCATATTGAGCTCCACTTAACTTGTGGTGTTGTTTCTGCACTTTGCCATGCCATGCTTCATTAAACTGGACATGCGCCAGGTGTCTTCCAGTTATGCGCCATTGTTGCCTTGTCATTTGTCTGCGTGTTGCATTTTTTTGCCATGTCATCATCTGCATTGTGTCGACACTCATTGCTGACATTGTTTTTAAAACTTGCATCCGTCCGGGTTCCCCAGTTCCGTCCGTTGCCCGTTCCGAGCCCAACCACACTCGCATGCGCCTGCGGCATGTCCAAATAGTATATTTATAAGTGACCGGAAAATTTTCTCGGAATGGGATGAAAGTTGGCATGCGGTGTCGTTTTGTTGTTAGTAGACCGCCTGTCAAATTTCATCGCATTCGGAGTCCGTTTGACGCCCCAACGGATAACTATAGCGGCAATATGGTCGGTCAAACGTCGGACATTTTTGGTCTCCGGAAATAGTCGCCAGGCCTCTCTCTCTTCTCTCTTCTCAGCCCATTGCCTTCTGCACTACCTCTCACTAAAAGTGCTAGTGATCGACTAGAGGGGGGTGAATAGCCGATTTTTATGAAAGTCTTCTAAACAGGGAAGTTTTGAAGACAAACGATAGAAGTAAACCTATTACCACGCAGCAGAAGGTAGACTACACTAGGCAAACCTTAGTCAGGTAATCAACAAAGTGAAAGCACAACGACTTATAGTAGCTAGGCAGTAAGGATCGGGTAGGAAGATATTGTGAAGCCAATCAGAACAAGCAGTCACTCAGTGAAGACAAAAGATAATGAAATCATGCAATGACTTCACAAGGATCAACAGTAAGTAAAGGGAAGGGAAGGATGAAACCAGTGACTCATTGAAGACAATGATTTGTTGGACCAGTTCCAGTTGCTGTGACAACTGTACGTCTGGTTAGGGCGGCTAGGTATTTAAACCTGAGGACACACAGTCCCGGACACCCAGTCCTGAACACGCAGCTCAGAACCCTTAGTCCTCACCATATTCCCCTTGAGCTAAGGTCATACAGACCTCGCCCAATCACTCTGGTAAGTCTTCAAGGTAGACTCCCAAACCTTCACAGACTTCATTCACCGGGGATCCGCAATGACTCTTGGATGCTCAGAACGCGATGCCTAACCAGATGGAGGATTCACAGTCCTTAAGTGTATTAAGTCTTCAGATCACACAGACATGACGACTTAAGTGATGCCTAACACTCTTTGGCTCTGGGTGGTTAGGACTTTATCCTCCCAAGGAATTCTCTCTCAAAGGCTTCGAGGTGGGTTGCTCTCAAATGACAACAGTCGTACTTTAACTCTGAGCAGCCAACCGTTTATGGTTGTAGGGGGTGGGCTATTTATAGCCACTAGGCAACCCGACCTGATTTGTCCGAAATGACCCTGGGTCACTAAGGAACTGACACGTGTTCCAACGGTCAGATTTCAAACACACACGTCAACTTTACTTGGGCTACAAGCAAAGCTGACTTGTCCAACTCTAGACAAGATTCGCTCTCATAGTCTTCACTCGAAGACATAGGATTTTGGTTAAGCATCACTTCAGTCATTCTGACTGGTTCTCTTGGACCCCACTTAACAGTACGGTGGTTCCTATGACTCAACAAAGAAGAAAAAGAACTACGAAAGATCTAAGTCTTCGAGCTCCATAGTCTTCATGCGATGTCTTCTCTTGTCATAGTCTTCAATGTGAATATCTTCACATACCACCTTTGACTTCAATGTCTTCATACATTTTTAGGGGTCATCTCTGGTAGGAAAACCGAATCAATGAGGGACTTCTACCTGTGTTATCCTGCAATTCTCACAAACACATTAGTCCCTCAACTAGGTTTGTCGTCAATACTCCAAAACCAACTAGGGGTGGCACTAGATGCACTTACAATCTCCCCCTTTTTGGTGATTGATGACAAACTAGTTGAAGTTTTCAACGGGGAATATAATATGTGAAATTATAAAGGATAAGGAATTGTCTTCATAAGTTGTAAGGGCTCCCCCTAAAGATGTGCATATAAGTAATTTGCTTTTGGAATGCAAATGCACATGGCAGGTTGTACTTGTGGAGATCCTCTTCAACTTATGATGACAATTCATCATGCATGAAAAGTATGTGAAGATAATGACATGCATAATGGAAAATGGACGTCTGCAAAATGATCTAAGTGCGGATTTATCGTTGCACATGCGGAATTTATCATCGCATCACAAAGTAGCAAATGAGTAGCAGACGACCATCGAGTTTAAGTGTTACAACTCAAAGAACCAAATGTATCAAAACGAGAGTTGTAAACACTAGGCAAAACATAAAGTAACCGCCCATATGGACCCGCTTGAAGACTATTAAACTCATATGCTTCTCCCCCTTTTGTCAGTAAGGACCAAAAAGGTTTGAAGACATAGAGCATCTACTCGTTCCCATGAGGAGTAGGTGAAGTAGCAAGGTCGTTGGTGTTGTTAGGCGGTGCAGGCGAGCTCGGGGCAGTGTCGACGTGTGCTGAAGGAGGGGGCGGTGAAGTAGCATCGTCTTCGTCCTCGATTACTCTGGCATTCACAGTTGCCGCAGAGGAAGAGAACTCAGAGTCTTCAAGTGAGGGAGTTCGTCGCAGCACAGCCCTTCGGGGAGGTGTGGAGTCAAACTTGAAACATTCAGAGAAGCCATCCTCAGAGGTGAGGGGAATGTCCTTTGATGGGCCAGAGAGTTCGCCTTAAAATGTGATAGATGGTCCTTGGCAGATACTCCAGGTCTTCAACAAGGAACTCCTTAGGATATGCAGCGTCTTGTGGCAAAGGCTTCATCATACTGAGCATCTGACTCATGTTCGGTTCAGGCTTCTGAAAGATGCTCTCCATAGCTTCACTGTGAAGTTGACATCCAGGTTCATAGAGATCTCCAGGAGTGGGCAGACCAGTGAGCTCAATGATATCAAAGGCTTTGGCTTCGTGATGAACATTTCCTGTCATCCACTCAAGGACCCAAGTCTTCGGATCTCTGTTGTAACCACGTATGTGAAGTGTGGCATAAAATTGGAGCAGCAACTCTTCGTTCCAGTGCTCTTGGTCGGTGACGAAAGGCAACAATCCAACCTCTTTGAAGCAGTCTAGAGCTTCTTCCAAGCAGGGCAGACCAGCTATTGCTTCGGTGTCAAGACACATATGTGGGAAGATGCGACCTTGATTGTACAGAATGCAGGAGTAATAGCTTCGCTGCGGATAGCTCCAGAACCAATCAGAAGATATTCGTTCCCTTGAGTAGGGGTTCTTGGAGCTATTGAAGAAGGTGTTGTCTGCTTTGAAGCTGTTGACATTGAAGGATCCAGGTGCTGATGCAGGACCTGGAAACCTGGGCAACCTTGGCATTGGCTTCTGTACCTGAGGCCTATGCTCAATATGGTAGTCAAACTGAGGACCAGCAGCAGGCGCAGGAACAGAAGCAGTAGCATCATTGGCTTCGCTGACTTCTGGTTCTTGGGTTGGTGTAGGCTCCACATTTGCTTCAGCCATGACAGCGTCAGTGGCTTCATTGGTGTTGGTGGTGGCAGCCTCAAGATTTTCTACCTCCACTTGATGAGCTGGAGGTCGGGCATAGACACGTTCTCCTCGAGAACAGCTTCGTCAGTAGTTGGGGGAGTGGGGACACGTTCTTCTTCTTGGGTGTCATCGGCTGATGCAGGCCGAATGTTTTCAGCAGCTTTAGCTTCAGATTCGGAGACTGGAGGCCTTGGTCCTTTGCGAAGCCTGCGTAACGCTGGCGACGCCTTTGGAGATGGAGTTGGCTGGCCCTCAAAGTCATCTTCTTCTTCTTGCCAGGGTGGTGTGACTTGTTGTTGTGGGTGATCAGCCCATGATGCATCCTGAGCAATTGGCATCAGAGGACGACCAATGCTGATGAGTTCGCTGTGCGTAAGCACAGGCGATGATACCTGTTGGTGCTCGATCTGAGGAAGAACTGCATCATCTTCAACAAGGTCATGGTGACCAATGTCTTCAGCAGCGGTGGGATCAGCTGCTGGAATGTCTTCAGCTTCATGAGCCTCTATGAAAGCAGGCTCATGGACAGTCAGTTGGCGCTCTTGATGTTCAGTGGCAGGGCGAACCATGGAGATAGGTTCAACAATTAAGGGCTCTGTGGGAGCAGCCCGTTCCTTCTTGGTCTTCCGCTTCTTCTTGGAGGGAGGATGTTTCCTCTTTCTGGCTTCCGCCTCAGCAGTCCTCGTCTTCTTCAATTCTGAAGCGGTAGACCTGGCTTTTGGCTTCGAGCCAGTCATGCTGGTTGGGAAGACAATGGGATGTGCTTCCTGCCTTGCTGCGTCGGGTTCGGCCATAGCGGGCTTCTTCTGCTGCTGCTTTGCAGCCATCCTGGGGTCAATGCCAGGACGCCCAAGGGCCTTGCGCTTCTCAGCCTCATTGTAGGCTTGCACACACTTGTCAGCCAGGCTCTTCATGCGCTCACGAGAACCTTGAGCTTCTTCACGCTTCTTAAGAAAGGCTTCTTTGAGCTCGTGCAGCATGATCTTGAAGTTCTTGACCTCTTGCACGCTGAGCTTGGCCATATGCTTCTTGAACTGAGCTTTCTCAAAGTCAATCTTCTGCTTCAGTTCAACGATGCACTGGGCTATAGCTAACTCTGAAGCAATGGCGCCATAGAAGGCAACACTGAGGCCAATGGGAAGTTGCAGATCTTCAAAGCTGAGGTTGGGCATGTCAAACCACTCATCGATGAAGTCGTGGATGATTGCCACGTCAAAGAGAGGCAAATTGTTGAAGATTTCTGCTTCTTCTTTGCTCTTGATCAGTTGCTCAAGAGCGTCATCTGCAAGATCTTCATCACTGGACAGATCAATGGCATTGTCGCGCAGAATAGCAGCAGCAGTCAGTTCTTGGCTGGTGTGTGGCAGAGGCATCTTGACTTTCTGGGGCTTGGAGATGCACGACAGATCTTCAGACTGCACACTGTCTTCAGGAGGTGCAGTAGCCAGTAGCTTCGCCCGTGAGATTTTTGGTGCTGAGGCAGGCTTTGAAGCTTTAGGCTGCTTTAGTTTCTTTGGCTTCGGCGCTGCAGGCACTTCATCTGATTCAGCGTCATCTGCAGGCTCATCCACGGCTGTCCCTTGAACCACGATATGAGTGATGAGACCTTCCAGGTTGTAGAAGGGCCCAACAAGATTGGGTTCAGCTTCGCGGGTCCCATCGGCACGGGGAGCAGAGGGACCAGGGTTGAAGTCTAATCCCAAAGACTTCTTGTTCTGCTTCGCCGAATTCTAGGCAAACTGGAAGTTGCGCTTGAACAGATTGTCGTCACGACACCATAGCAGTGACGATGGGTCAGCATCCGCAGGCTGTGGTCCACGGACCATGCAGGGATAGAAGCCTTGTTCAATGGCTTCATCTCTGGACCTGGGTTGAAGATTTTTGTATAGGATGTCTCCCCATGGTCGCTTGATGTCATTCTTTTCAGCATATTCCTTTGTCACAAATCTGTACTTGAACCATTCGTCGAATCCATTGGATTCGTGTCTTGCGCTAATTGTAATCCTCTTCTGGATCTGTCTTGTACAGTTCTGAGAGGTCATCGGGCAGATCTCTTGATGTCTCACCTCGACGCTTTCTGCCACCCTTCCTTGCTGATTTCTCTGCAGCCATGAACTTTAAACTGAATGGCTTCAATATGTTCAAAGGCTTCAAGGGCTTTCGCTTGCTGGACAAACAGGAACTGGCTTCGGGAGAATTTATGTGATGCTGTAAGAATTCTGCAAATGAATGCAGACTATGAGAACCAAGGGATTCTCCCATGGACATGTACCTGTGACAGCATTAAGGTGCGAGGGAAGGGGAAGAGGTCATATGCATTCTCAGAAGATTTTGAAGATAAATTAGTTTAGAAGACATTGACCTCATCGTGCGAAGACATTCACTCATAGATAAGGAGTTGGTTCCAGATTTGTACGAATCCATAGATCAGTACAAGTGAGGAATCTAACTACTTTGTGAAGCATAAGTGAACATACTTGGCATAACATGAGATGCAGTATGAAGTGGATCCAACTTGTGTGAACAGAAACTGCTTGTGGTAGAAAGTGACGAATCTATAGGATCAAAGAGGCCGTAAAAAGGGAGTTTTATTTACCACACAAGAAACTGCTCGACGGAGTGGAAGAGGAGGCCGAGCAGTTCGATCGTTCATGCCCTAACTTGGCGACGGAGGACACCTACGGCGACGGCGGAGAAGATGATGTCCGCGGTCGGCGTGAAGACGGCGTCGGAGAGGTTGCTGCAGCTAAGCGCTTCGTCGCCGGCGTCGTCGAGGGCTAGCGGTGGCGCTAGGGTTCGTGTGAGAGTGGAAGAAAGGATAATGACTGAGGTGAGGCGTGTATTTATAGGGACAGGGACGGCTTAGTGTTATTATATAGGAGCCCCTGGCGATTCACATCTGAGGAACACGTGGCCATCATGCAGCATATCAGAGGTTGTTCCACGTTCCCACACACGCCTGGATTGTCGGGTGGTCGTTCCCACTTCTCTGGGTTTCAGGTGAAGGAATTAGCATTGAAAACGGACTTAATGTTTGTCTCTGTATCTTCCGCTGACAAGGACGCAGAGAAGACATTCGACAGTTTCAATAGAATGCATATGATTTGGAGAGATAGAGTTTGAGATAGAAAGCATAGAGAGGTTAGGGTCCGATCACATTCACTTAGTTCAAAAGATTCAACAAGAAGACATGGCTATAAGTGAATGTTGTAGAGGACAGAACACTAGTATATATATATCTATATAATCAACATAGTGAAGATAATCATGAAGATATGTTGAGATTGAAGCCAATACCAAATGTGAAGACATAGCAAATGTAACGCCATGAGTGAAACACTTCAAACAGAACATTTGGTGGTGGCGTTACCCACCGTATAGGAAGTATTAGACCCAGACACGGCGCACAATTATCGTGGCGCTTCGAAGTCAAATTCCACATTAATGTATTCACACTTAGAATGTATGTCTTCATTGATTGAAGATATACTTTACTTCATGTGTTGCACATCTAAGTCATCAATATGCATAAGTGTTAGGATGTGTGCCTGATCACAGGACATTTGAGGATTCCAGGATATTTAGCTCACACCGTAACTTGCAAAATCTCTTCTCATCCAAGGGCTTGGTGAAGATATCTGCCAATTGCTCTTCAGTGTTGATGTGTATGATATCAATATCTTCCTTCACAACATGATCTCTGAGAAAGTGATGACGAATTTCAATGTGCTTTGTCTTCGAGTGCTGAACTGGGTTGTTGGCAATCTTGATGGCGCTTTCGTTGTCGCAGTAGAGTGGCACTTGCTTCAGTTGAATGCCATAGTCCTTGAGTGTTTGCTTCATCCATAGAAGTTGAGCGCAGCAAGATCCAGTAGCAATGTATTCAGATTCAGTAGTGGAGAGAGATACACAGTTCTGCTTCTTTGAAGACCAACATACAAGTGATCGTCCCAGAAAGTGACATGTGCCTGATGTAGACTTGCGATCCACGTTGTCACCAGCATAATCAGCATCTGAGAATCCAACCAGATCAAACTCTGAGCCCTTTGGATACCATAATCCTAGAGTTGGGGTGTGAGCCAAATATCAAAGAATTCGCTTCACAGCTAAGTGATGCGACTCCTTTGGTGTCGCTTGGAATCGAGCACACATGCAAACACTAAGCATAATATCTGGCCTAGATGCACATAGATAAAGCAAAGAACCAATCATGGAGCGGTATACCTTTTGATTGAACTCTTTACCATTGTCGTTGGGACCCAGATGATGCTTGGCTGGCATTGGCGTCGTGAAGCCTTTGCAGTCTTGCATACCGAACTTCTTCAGACAATCTTTGAGATACTTCTCTTGAGATATGAAGATGCCGTTGCGTTGCTGTCGTATTTGGAGACCGAGGAAGAACTTCAGCTCTCCCATCATGGACATCTGATATTGCTCTTGCATCATATATCCAAACTCTTCACTGTACTTCTGATTGGTGCAGCCGAAGATAATGTCATCCACATATATTTGGCACACAAACAGTTCACCATCATATGTCTTCGTGAAGAGAGTGGGGTCTAGGGAACCAGGTATGAAGCCTTTGCTCTTCAGGAAGTATTTGAGTGTATCATACCAGGCCCGAGGGGCTTGTTTGAGGCCATACAGTGCCTTGTTGAGCTTGTATACCATGTCAGGATGTTTTGGATCTTCAAAGCCAGACGGTTGTGCAACATACACTTCTTCTTCAATCTTGCCATTGAGAAAAGCACTCTTCACATCCATTTGATATAGAAGTATGTTATGATGATTTGCATAGGCCAGCAGTATGCGTATGGCTTCAAGTCGAGCCACAGGAGCAAATGTTTCATCGAAGTCAATCCCTTCAACTTGAGTATATCCTTGAGCAACGAGACGAGCTTTGTTTCTGACAACTTGACCATGCTCATCTTGCTTGTTGCGATATATCCATTTGGTACCTATTATATTGTGCTTCTGAGGATCAGGACGCTTAACTAGTTCCCATACATTATTCAGCTCAAATTGTTGAAGCTCTTCTTGCATAGCTTGAATCCATTCAGGTTCCATGAAGGCTTCTTCAACTTTCTTGGGTTCTGTTATTGAGACGAATGCGAAGTGCCCACAGAAATTTGCTAGCTGTGTTGCCCTTGAACGAGTGAGTGGACCGGGTGCATTGATGCTATCAATTATTCTCTCAATCTGCACTTCATTGGCAACACGAGGATGCACAGGGCGAAGATTTTGCTCTTGCTGATCATTGTCATTGTTAGAGGGATTGTCTTCAGGCTGAGCATTGTCTTCAGGTTGATCAGGTGCGGAGATGATAAGTTCCTCTTCAGGTTGAGCTTCAGAATGTATGATTTCTCCAGTTCCCATAAGTTTGATTGATTCACTGGAAGGAACTTCATCTAGCACATTTGGCAGGTGCTCTCTTTGTGAGCCATTAGTCTCATCGAACCGCACATCCACTGTTTCAACCACTTTATAATGAAAGAGATTGAAGACTTTGTAGGAGCGCGAATCCTTTCCATATCCAATCATAAAACCCTCATGTGCTTTTGGTGCAAATTTTGAAGTGTGATGTGGATCCTTGATCTAGCACCTGGCGCAAATACTCTAAAGTAACTGACATTTGGCTTCTTGCCAGTAAGGAGCTCATAAGATGTCTTGTTCAAAAGCTTGTGAACATAAACACGGTTGATTGTATGGCATGCAGTATCAATGGCTTCAGGCCAGAATTTTCTTGGAGTCTTGTATTCATCAAGCATCATTCGGGCCATCTCAATAAGTGTTCTGTTCTTGCGTTCGACGACGCCATTCTGCTGTGGCGTGTACGGAGCTGAGAATTCATGTGTGATGCCCAAAGTATCAAGATATGTATCAAGGCCAGTGTTCTTGAATTCAGTGCCATTGTCACTTCTGATGTGCTTTATCTTAGCGCCATAGTTGTTCATTGCTTGATTGGCGAAGCGTCTGAAGACATCCTGCACTTCAGTCTTGTAGAGGATTATATGCACCCAAGTATATCTAGAATAATCATCAACAATGACAAAGCCATAGAGACAAGCAGTAGTAGTAAGAGTTGAGTAATGAGTGGGACCGAAAAGATCCATGTGGAGCAGTTCGAAGGGTCGAGTCGTTGTCATGATTGTCTTCGAGGGATGCTTGGCCCTTGTCATCTTTCTTGCTTCACAGGCACCGCATAAGTGATCTTTCTTGAACTTGACGCCCTTGATGCCTATGACATGCTTCTTCTATGCAAGGGTGTGCAGGTTCCTCATGCCAGCATGCCCTAGCCTCCGATGCCAGAGCCAGCATTCTGAAGCTTTTGCTAGAAGACATACGGCAAGCTGTGGTCCTGCTGAGAAATCTACCACGTACAAATCATCTTTCCGATACCCTTCAAACACTAGAGACTTGTCAGATTCCATTAGAACAAGGCAACGATATTTTCCAAACATCACAATCGTGTTTAAATCGCAAAGCATTGAGACGGACATTAAGTTGAAGCCAAGGGATTCAACAAGCATGACTTTATCCATGTGTTGATCCTTTGAGATTGCAACTCTACCTAGACCCAATACCTTACTTTTACCAGTGTCAGCAAATGTGATGTGACTTTTGTCAGATGGACGTAAGGTTGAGTCCATAAGAAGGCTTCTCTTGCCAGACATGTGATTGGTACATCCACTATCAATAATCCATTCTGAAGCTGCTGGTGTCGTACCCTACAGTGCAGTTAGGGGGATAGGCTTCACGAAGAGAATTGTGAAGCAAAAACATTTGACGAACCAGTGGGTTATGAAAGCGTAGATCGAGATTTGGATTGATAGGGCGAGTAGCAAGCGATTCGGGAACAAAGTACATAATAAGACCATTTGGGCATTTGATCTTGCGCCCTACAAGATGTTTAAGGTCCCCAGCAATAGCGTCAGACGATTTTGGTTTTCTGCTGGAGACCTTTCCCTGCAAAAGAGAGTTAAGCTTTCTTAGCCACCCACATCTTCAAGGGTGGCTTTGAAGCAATGAGTCTAAGTGCAGCATCTGAGAACTTTGGCTTTGGAACCCAAGCAAAAAGTCTTGCAGGTGGACAATAGTACTCATAAGAATAAGCAGGATAGTTCTTGGTCTTATGAACATGGCGGTTTGATGAACCGCGCTCATATTCATAGGCCTGAGTATGGCTTCCCTGCAAAACATTTGCATTAGTGCGACTCCGGTGAGTCCTCTGTCTATATGAAGCCTTTGGACCATATGAAGCCTGTGGTCTGGGGTTTGTCTTCTTCACCTGTGGTGTCATGATGACATTCACAGGAAGATTCTCCAAACACCTTTTCGACACCCAGATTTTCTTCATAGGCGGTCCATTCCTGCAGTTAGTACCAATATACCTGGCAAACACTTCACCATTCTGATTCTTAAACAGTTTGTAGTTTGCATCAAAGGATTCATCAATAACAATGGGATTAGCACAAGTGAAGCCAGATAGGGTGGATGGATCCACTGAAGGTTCCTTTGCAGCAACCCATGTGGTTCTGGGGTACTGCTCAGGTTTCCAGTAAGAGCCATCGGCATTCATTTTCCTTTCAAACCCAACACCCTCTTTCCTAGGGTTTCGGTTCAGGATCTGCCTTTTGAGGACATCACATAGTGTCTGATGCCCTTTGAGACTTTTGTACATCCCTGTTTCAAGCAGTGTCTTCAACCTAGCATTCTCATCAGCAATGGCAGTGGTATCCTCAGCAGAGGGGTTAGTTACCACATCAACAGGTGAAGATATTGCAACAGTAGCAGCAGTAGAACATTCAGCAACAGAAGTAGCATTATCACGCTCAATGCATTTAAGACATGGTGGTTCAAATCCTTCCAGAGCTGAACTGATCTGTTTGACGCAAAGTGACTCGTTTTCCTTTTGAAGATCTTCATGAGCCGCTCTCAATTTCTCAAGGTCTTGCTTCCTTTGAAGATAATCGTAGGACAACCTTTCATGAGTTGTTGAGAGCGTTTCATGACGACTTTCAAGTTCCTCATACTTAACGTGAAGATTTTTTATGTCTTCAATTAAGGACTGAGATCGAGTCATTTCAGCATCTAACAGATTATCGCTTTTGTCTAACAGTTTTTGAATGTGTTCCATAGCTTTCTATTGTTCAGTTGCAATTTTAGCAAGTGTTTTGTAGCTAGGTTTGGAATCACAATCAGATTCATCGTCACTGGATGTTTGATAGTGAGTAGTGCGTGTGTTTACCTTGGCACCACGTGCCATGAAGCAGTAGGAAGGAGCGGAGTAGTCCTTGTCATTTGCATCGGTGTCGGTGATGAAGTCATTGTCTTCAGTGTTGAAGATGGACTTGGCAACGTATGCTGTAGCCAGACTCGCAACGCCAGAATCGGACTCCTCCTCAGACTCCACCTCCGCCTCCTCAGAAGCAGACTCCTCAGAATCCATTTCCTTGCCAACAAACGCATGTGCCTTGCCAGATGAGCTCTTCTTGTGTGATGAAGACTTTGAGGAAGACTTGGAAGAAGACTTTGAGTATTTCTTCTTCTTCTTGTCGTCAGAGTCATACTCCTTGCTCTTCTTCTTCTTCTTGTTCTCATTGTCCCACTATGGACACTCAGAGATTTAGTGGCCAGGCTTCTTGCACTTGTGACATGTTCTCTTCTTGTAGTCATGAGTAGAAGCTTCATCATTCCTTGAGCTTGATCGTGAAGACTTTCTGAACCCTTTCTTCTTGGTGAATTTTTGGAACTTCTTCATAAGCATAGAAAGCTCCTTTCCAATGTCTTCAGGATCATCAGAACTGCTGTCAGATTCTTCTTCGGATGAGGAGACAACTTTTGCCTTCAAGGCACGAGTTCGCCCATAGCTAGGACCGTAGATGTCTCTTTTCTCAGAAAGCTGAAACTCATGTGTGTTGAGCCTCTCAAGTATGTCAGACGGATCGAGTGTTTTGAAATCATGGCGTTCTTGAATCATCAGGGCTAGGGTGTCAAACGAACTGTCAAGTGATCTCAGGACTGTTTTGACGACTTCATGCTTGGTGATCTCAGTGGCGCCGAGGGCTTGAAGCTCATTTGTGATGTCAGTGAGTCGATCAAACGTGAGCTGGACATTCTCATTTTCATTTCTCTTGAAGCGGTTGAAGAGGTTGCGAAGGACACTGATTCTTTGATCTCTCTGGGTGGAGACGCCTTCGTTGACCTTGGAGAGCCAGTCTCAGACTAGCTTGGAAGTCTCCAACGCACTCACACGGCCATACTGTCCTTTGGTCAGATGACCACAGATGATATTCTTGGCAGTAGAGTCCAGTTGAACGAACTTCTTGACATCAGCAGCAATGACACCTTCTCCAGCCTTGGGAACGCCGTTCTTGACGACATACCATAGGTCGACATCAATGGCTTCAAGATGCATGTGCATCTTATTCTTCCAGTAGGGATATTCAGTTCCATCGAAGACAGGGCACGCAACGGAGACTTTAATTATCCCTGCAGTCGACATAGCTAAAACTCCAGGTGGTTAAACCGAATCACACAGAACAAGGGAGTACCTTGCTCTGATACCAATTGAAAGTGCTAGTGATCGACTAGAGGGGGGGTGAATAGACGATTTTTATGAAAGTCTTCTAAACAGGGAAGTTTTGAAGACAAACGATAGAAGTAAACCTATTACCACGCAGCGGAAGGTAGACTACACTAGGCAAACCTTAGTCAGGTAATCAACAAAGTGAAAGCACAATGACTTATAGTACCTAGGCAGTAAGGATCAGGTAGGAAGATATTGTGAAGACAATCAGAACAAGCAGTCACTCAGTGAAGACAAAAGATAATGCAATCATGCAATGACTTCACAAGGACCAACAGTAAGTAAAGGGAAGGGAAGGATGAAACCAGTGACTCGTTGAAGACAATGATTTGTTGGACCAGTTCCAGTTGCTGTGACAACTGTACGTCTGGTTAGGGCGGCTAGGTATTTAAACCTGAGGACACACAGTCCCGGACACACAGTCCTGAACACGCAGCTCAGAACCCTTAGTCCTCACCATATTCCCCTTGAGCTAAGATCATACAGACCTCGCCCAATCACTCTGGTAAGTCTTCAAGGTAGACTCCCAAACCTTCACAGACTTCATTCACCGGGGATCCGCAATGACTCTTGGATGCTCAGAACGCGACGCCTAACCGGCTGGAGGATTCACAGTCCTCAAGTGTATTAAGTCTTCAGATCACACAGACATGACGACTTAAGTGAT
Source organism: Triticum aestivum (assembly GCF_018294505.1). Taxonomy (NCBI): domain Eukaryota; kingdom Viridiplantae; phylum Streptophyta; class Magnoliopsida; order Poales; family Poaceae; genus Triticum; species Triticum aestivum. Next base: position 246,135,935 of record NC_057806.1, read on the forward strand.
GCCTAACACTCTTTGGCTCTGGGTGGTTAGGACTTTATCCTCCCAAGGAATTCTCCCTCAAAGGCTTCGAGGTGGGTTGCTCTCAAACAACAACAGCCGTACTTTAACTCTGAGAAGCCAACCGTTTATGGTTGTAGGGGGTGGGCTATTTATAGCCACTAGGCAACCCGACCTGATTTGTCCGAAATGACCCTGGGTCACTAAGGAACTGACACGTGTTCCAATGGTCAGATTTCAAACACACACGGCAACTTTATTTGGGCTACAAGCAAAGCTGACTTGTCCAACTCTGGACAAGATTCGCTCTCATAGTCTTCACTCGAAGACATAGGATTTTGGTTAAGCATCAGTTCAGTCATTCTGACTGGTTCTCTTGGACCCCACTTAACAGTACGGTGGTTCCTATGACTCAACAAAGAAGAAAAAGAACTACGAAAGATCTAAGTCTTCGAGCTACATAGTCTTCATGCGATGTCTTCTCTTGTCATAGTCTTCAATGTGAATATCTTCACATACCACCTTTGACTTCAATGTCTTCATACATTTTTAGGGGTCATCTCTGGTAGGAAAACCGAATCAATGAGGGACTTCTACCAGTGTTATCCTGCAATTCTCACAAACACATAAGTCCCTCAACTAGGTTTGTTGTCAATACTCCAAAACCAACTAGGGGTGGCACTAGATGCACTTACACTCACCGCCAGGCCCAACCCAACCCTCCTCACATCCGGAGCCATCCGTTTGTTATCGAGGGGCCCCGAAACCCCCTAACCACCTAACCCCTCTTTGCGCCGTGCTTCGACCCCCTCGCGTGCGTGTTCGAAACTCACCCGAACCCGACCCGCTCCATCGTCACCGTTGGGTCCAGATCATCCCCAAACGTCTATAAAACATCTCCATTTTGTTAATTGGACTCCCTAGCCTATTTATCCAGGACCGTACGATTAAGATCGAAGGGACCAAATGCCCCTATCCAAAAATCCACTTATATATATCAGATCAAACCCTAAAACCTAGGAGTTTGTCCCATCGCCACCGCCACCTGACCAAATCCCCCCTCGGGATCTCCCCTGCCCGATCCACTGAACCAGCCTCCTCCCCTCGATCTACGAGATCCACAGCTTCTTTGCCTGCAGCCCTGTGTTCACCCTCCACGAGCACAGCCCCGAGCCACTCCCGTGCCCAATGGCCTCCACCCGCGCCAGAGCTTGCCGCCGGCGATAGCAGCAGCAACACCGACCTCCCCTCCTCCTTCATCTTCCTCTTCCTCCTCGGTCTCCCTCTCTCTCATGCTGTCTCTCTCTCCTTGCTCGTTGGACAAGAAAACCCCCATGGCCGCAGAATGGAGCTCTGCCTCCATGGATCCTCACCGGTGCCCCGTCCTGGTCTCCTCGTGCCATCCCATGCCCGGGTCTGTCTTCGCTGCCTCCTTCGTCGCGTCGCCAGCCTCGCTCGCATCAGGATCCAGGAGCCGCGCCAAGTCCGCCGTCCTCTGCTTCGCCCGCACGATCCCGCTGCTGCCTGCTTCGCTCCATCGAGCAATGCCACCGCCGAAGATCCTCGTCGCCGGGAACCGCCTCCTCGACCCTCGGACTGCCCGGATCCGCCGCGCCCGCGGGTCCCCTGCCTCTGCATCGCGCCTCTGCCCGTCTTCCGCATCGCCATGACTTGCTGCTGCTTCTGTTGGTACGAGCAGCACCAAGTCGCCCGCTCGCAGCACAACCGCTCGCCCCGTTGACCGCGCCTCGCTCAAGCGCGCGCCTGGGCTGCCTCCCTTCCA